>NW_021941229.1:19715794-19881400 GCF_902148845.1 Salarias fasciatus | reverse complement strand
GATAGGCAGCTCTCGTGACCTTAAGGTCCTTAAGGTCACGAGAGCTGCCTGTCCATAACAAACCAAGCTGAGAGAATTTTTTTTCAGTTGTTTGTAGAGTGTCAGCCCAGTGCTGGTGTAGTGACATGAACAGATGTCTTGATGTAGTCTCATTTGGGGCCCCCAAACGTGTAACCTGTAACCCAGGCATGTCAAACATACGGCCACGCTGCAAAGATGATGCAGGGTTGAGTGATAAAGTTTTTTAAAGAACCGGCCGTGACCACACCAAACAACAGAGGGAATGAACCAGGCAGAATCATAGAATCATAAGCCCCACAACTGCTAAACACACACACACACACACACACACACACACACACACACACACACACACACACACAGCCCCTCCCTTCGTGCTGCCTTCACTGAACTAATACTGTAGGAATAATGAAAGACATACTGAACAATTAACAAACAGCAGAGCTGTTACAGTATATTCTCAGCTTCAGTAGGCCCAGCCTAGTAGTTTGATCTGATGTAGTCTAATCTTATTGCCCATGCACTGCTATAACTTTTTATTTTATCTATTTATTTAATTGATTTTATGTTGTATTATGTACAGGGCCCCCAATTTTATCCTGCTTAGGGCCTCCAGATGTACAGGGCCGGCCCTGCTTGTGTGTGTGGCCCAAGGGCCTACCAAGTTCAGGGGCCTATCGATAAGCTGGAAAAGTCGCATTGTTTAGTTATTTGTCAAGTTTTCTGTCAATCATTTTATACTTCACGTTTGTGGCTGCTGATTGATCCAAATTAATCCTTCGCTAGATTTGTTTACGACCATTTCTACGTCTATCAAGCTTCACCCCTTGAGTGACAGGTGGAAAATGACGGGGAAAAAGAAATTTGAGAGCGGTGCTAACAAGCGAATAGTGGTTCGCGAGAAAGAATCGCAAGGAAAATAATGACTGAAGAGCATCCCAAAGTTCACAGGATTCTTTGTGACTAATTTGTGACGAGAACGTAAATTTAGTAAGTATAATGACAACAAAAACTAAAACAAAACCTCTGGACCAGATGCAGAGCGTGGGTCTCAGTACAGAGGGGGCGGAGCATTCTCCACGGGCCCTTGTGATAGTAATTTTACCATTCAAACAATACCTCATGCTACCATCAAACAACACACCAACGCTCAGTTTTATTGAGCCAAGCAAACCTGTATGCTTCAGAAAGCAGAATAAAGTCACAAACCAGTTCACCAACTTCTGAAGAACAAATACACATATGCACGCACACACACACACACAAATGCAGCCTGACAGCTGTCAATCTCAGAACGTCCGCTGTCCATGGTGCTGAAAGCTCATATAAAAAACTCACTGGCTAAATCTGTACCATCTTTGATACAGCTTAAATATAAAATGAACACAGCTGGTCTAAAATTACACAATCTATTCAGATAGATATAGACACAGCTATCTATATCTTTTGGAATTCACGTAAAAAATAGACTCGGCAGTCTCTTGTAGTTGAAAGCAACACAGGCACATTCAAATATCCAGGTGTTTAAGACCACTTCATTTTGATAAAGATAATGTTTTTGAAGGTTTTATTGACTCACCAGTGGCTCCGATGTTAGGTTTTGGGTAGTACCGCTAGCGGCTAGCATAGTGTTTAGCATACTGTTTAACTTCCCTCCAAAGAGTTCAGATCAGGTGCAAAAGAAAAAACTCGTTCATGCTGCACAGCCAATCAGCGCTAGCTTACAGCTCTGATGCATTCACGGACAGTCGTAATGTAAGAATTGGAAAATTGGAGCCCACAATCATGCGTATACCTTCTGGCACACACTGCACATTTTATTATAATAATTTATTTCTGATTAAATCGAAAAAGCTGACGCTGGCTACCAGACAAGCTGGGTTACAACCTCACACCGGGCTCCGATCCGTCTCCGTTCCGTCACTCGTGCGGAGACGCGGCACCCCAGCACTGAGTGCAGTGCCGTTCTTCTTCTGTGATGTTTTACGGCAACTTGCATCACGTTGGCTGCATTACCGCCATCTGCTGGTCATTTGTTGTAAGAATTTACAGAAAGAATCTGAAGTTCATGTATTTATTTTTTTTTCCAACGAGCCTTAGATTATTCATATTTATGATACAAGAGTTCTATGATACATTCTAAATTTAAATATCTAAACATAAATGTTTAGATTCATAATGTTTATGTAGCACTTTGCACTTTGCCCAAGACAAATTTCCCACTGGGACAATAAAGTTATCTATCTATCTATCTATCTATCTATCTATCTATCTATCTATCTATCTATACTACAGTACAACAAAACTGTCAAATTTCATCACGACTAAAATTAAAACTAAACTAAAACGAAACAAATCTGAAAAAAATGAAATGTGACTTTAACTAAATCAAGTCTTTGGTGAGTGACTAAGACTAAAATCAAATGAATAATTCTTGTCAAAATTAACATCTGGTCCATTGAGCATGACATCCTTCATGATTTGGATTTCAAGGACATTATCAAAGCATTCTCTGCAAAGAAGACCAGACGAAAGTACTAAAAGGACAGCTTGTTGTGGACGGCTGCTAATTGTTTGAATTAGAATGACCGAATGTTTAGACATCAGTCTGTTGTCACTATCCATGGTTCTGAGTGTATATGCCGATGTATGTGTGGGTATGCGTCTGCGGTATGTATGTAGGCCAGAAAAAGCTAATTTTGTTCTGATAGTGTTGATTTTCAAACTTTCACCCGTCTTGGTTTTAAATAATCAACATAAGTTCTTATTTATTGTAAAAGTATGGTGTTTTCTGGCTAAAGAAGAAAAACTCACACTTGTATGTTGTGAAAGAAAGTAATGCATTTTTTTTTTTGGGGGGGGGGGGGGGGTGATTGATTGCTTTTGACCTTTTGGTGCTTATTTATCTCCCTCAGGTGGTTTCATTGGCACAGTAACAGCAGTGAGTTTAGTTCAGAGAGTAGAGAATGGCTTTTAAGATTATGTTGCTGGTTTAAGAAATTACATTTCCAATGCGTTTTCCTCTTTGAGAGGATGTCAAAGGGGTAAAATCTAGTATGTAAAAGTTTTTTTTTTTTGTTGAAAAATTAAGGCCTGAAGAAGTAGCCCTCTGACTAACCCTAACCCTAACCACTGAAAAAGTTAAATAATAAAATTCATTTTTAGTTTACACAACTACAGTAAAATGATTCCGTGTTGGTTTGAAGTGGATAATTTTAAATACAAATTCAAAACAATAGAATAATCGAATAATAATAGAATAATCACAATCACAACAGGGAGACAAATCCAATAATATTAATCAATACATTTTTTGACGTAGTGGGCTTAATTCTAATATTTAAATATTTTGCCTTTATGGCGTTTTTAATTGAGTATTTTCATCTGTTATGCGTCGCGGTTAAAATATTCAATCAAGTGATTGGCTTCTATATGAAGTCACCTGATACCATTTGATGCTGTCATCTGATTGGCTGCTGCATGCAGTCATATGACTAGCTGTGGAACGCGGTGATCTGATTGGCTGCTGGAATCGTCACTGTGTTTTCAATATGCACAACAGGGAAGTGTCAGTCAGTACTGTGCTCTGCAAACTGGATGGACCAGTTTTTACTTTATTGTTGTATTTTTTAAAGCATTATTCGTGAGTAAATTTTCTTTCACTTCGCGTAGCGGCCGTCTGAGTCAAAGTGAGGCTAAACAGGATAATGCTGGTAAAAAGTGAACGTTTAGCGACACTCGGGGCGATCCTGGCGGTCCTCGTCCCGAACCTTCCTCCGGGTTCTGGGGCTCCGCAACCGCCGCACGTCGTCTTCATCATAGCCGATGACTTCGGCTGGAACGACGTGGGCTACCACGGCTCCGAGATCAAGACGCCCAACCTGGACAAGCTGTCGGCCGGAGGAGTCCGCCTGGAGAACTACTACGTGCAGCCCATCTGCACCCCGTCCAGGAACCAGCTCATGACGGGCAGGTACCAGGTGAGACCGCCGCCTCCTCCTGCACTCGGTGCAAAACGCTCAAAAACGCTTTTAAAATTCCCAGGTAAGCTGCAATAGCTGATAACACTTATGTAAGCCGAGCTTCCTTTTGGCTGGGATTAAACAAACCAACTAAAGGTCCGTGGGAGTCATTATTGACATACGAAGTTTTGGAAAAGTGTGTAAACGCACAAAAACAAACAATAAAGTCCCAATCTTGTTTCAGCGACATGCAATCTTCCCTTTATCAACAGGTTGAAATGACAAAAAAGAAAAATAACAACAAATACTGATCAGATCATTAAAAATGTACATAGATACTATTAAAATGTATTGTTTTCTTGATCCTGGAAGCGTAATGAACTATATAATAGGGTTGTGTTTCTAACCTCAGATAATGTTGCAAGTAAATGGCCATATTATGAAACTTCCACACTTCTTCTGTCTCAATAACTGTCCTAAAACATGCTGACTAGTGGTTGAATATGAGAAACCAAACACACTTAATGACTCTTTGCTTTACACTTCACAGAACATTTGCCACTGTGACAAAACATCTTTCTCCATGTCAGTGCAGCTTATTAATCCATTCAAACTGTAAACAAACATTTTTTGACAGCTTCTCTCATCACATACCTTTGATACACTAAACAAGTACAAGTGACAGTACGTCCATCTTTACATTACAGTCCATCAGGTCATATTTTTGATGTTATTTTACTAGTTTTGCATTTCCGTTGGTTATAAACAGTGAAATATGTCTAGACAGCATTTTGTTCCTCTTTCATGTATGCTCAGAAAGGAAGTGTCCACTTTTAGAATCACCTCAGATATAAATGGACTTTAAACACTTTCAGCATGACCACAAAGACGCACCAAAAAAAAAAAAAAAACATAAATAAAAGAACAACCTTGAAGTAAATGTGATTCTACAGGATGTTGAGGAATGTTTTGTTTTTTTACCTGTCTGTCCCCATCAGTTTGCTGTCCCAGTCTATTAATGGTTGACTTGTGTTTGTTTTTCTGAGGTTATTTCTGTCCTGCATTTCATTACATAGTAGAAACATAGATTGTTTCCAAGTAAAGGACTGTTTTAAAAGACATTTCTGGGGGGGAAAAAAAAGACAAATTTATGCACTGCTGGAAACAAGAACCAGCAAACGTTTCACCAGACATATTTTGAAACTGCTTTGCGTCATTGTTGCCAGAGACGTTGCTGCTTCCCTCTTTGCATTCCTTTACATTTTATTTTGTTCAAATTTTTGGCACCAGCTCTTTCCTCATAGTTTTGTTGACATGTTGATTGCTAGATCCACACAGGCATGCAGCACCAGATCATCTGGCCCTGTCAGCCCTACTGCGTGCCGCTGGATGAGAAACTGCTGCCTCAGCTCATGAAGGAGGCCGGATACGCCACGCACATGGTGGGCAAGTGGCACCTGGGCATGTACAAGAAGGACTGCCTGCCCACACGGCGCGGTTTCGACACCTATTTTGGTTTGTATTTTGCTGAATCAAAGAACTACAGAAGAGAACCTGGCATCAGTGCTGCCCAGTTTGATGTGTGACGGATGTCCGCAATGCCCCCAGGTTATCTGTTGGGCAGCGAGGATTACTACAGTCACACCCGCTGTTACCACATCAACCATCTGAACTTGACTCGCTGTGCGCTGGACCTGAGGGACGGCGAGGAGGTCGCCACCGCGTACAAAGGAATCTACTCCACCGAGATGCTGAGCCAGCGCGCCATCACTACCATCGAAAAACACAATCCTGACAAGGTGACACACACACACACACATGTTAGGGCTTTATTATTGCAATTTAACATCCATGTCAGGTCCTAGGCAGCTTGAAGTGAAGGTTGTTCTAGGATCATGAAGTCTTTGTAAACACACAAACAGTGGTTTTAAATTGATAATGTAATACAAGCAAAACCACTGCAAGATAGACAAAACTCTGGATTTTCAGTCTTTCTGTCACAGTAGTTCATCCAGATGCAGATTTCATCAAGATCCGACACAAAATTGAATAAGATGAGATAAAAGTTTGATGAGCAAAGAAAATTTTGCGCAATAAATGGCTGAAAAACGTTCCAGTCATTAAGCGAATAAAGCTGAACTTGTTTCAGTGCAATGGTGCAAAATAAACAGAAATTAAAATTTAATGAACAAGTTAAAAACTCCTGTCAAAACAAGGCAGACTGAAATGATGGATCATGATTACACCAAGTGACCCTAAGTTGGATAAAGTGATGAAAAATAAAGAATTTAAAAAATGTAAATCAGAAATGTCTTCAATCTGCTATAGAAAATATTGCATTGTTTTAGTTTATAGTATAAAATAATTATATATTACAACAATACAGGAAAACAAATGTTTTAATTCATTTTTTGGAAAAAAAAAATATTAAAGTACTTTTACAGCTGTTTTACACAAAACGTCTATCCTGACAAGAATCTTATTTTATGTCCATGCAACTTAACACATTGTCCTCTTGTTTTTCCAGCCGCTCTTCCTCTACGTGGCGATGCAGGCGGTCCACTCACCCTTACAGGTGCCCGCGCGATACCTCACCCCGTACCGCTTCATCCGAAACCAAAACCGCCGGCTGTTCGCCGGCATGGTGTCGGCCATGGACGAGGCGGTGGGGAACATCACTCTGGCTCTGAAGGGGGCGGGGCTTTGGAACAACACTGTCTTCGTGTTTTCTACAGGTGTGTATGGTTGGTTTGACCTTGAATGACCTACAGTTGTACTCTTGTGATTTCCAGTATTATAAAATCCTGAACTACCACATACTTTTTGTAATACTGTAAATGTCCACTAGAGAGCAGTGTGCCTTTGTGGTTGATCAGCCAGTAGGGTTGGTTCAGGATCATGAGGATGTAGGGAAGCTTTTCTTGGCCTTCCCTTCACTCAGAACACTGGTGGCTTCAAAAATATCCTTCCTATAGACGTTTGAAGGACAAATTGTGGCCACGATGAGGCTTTAACTGCCTCCTTCACAGGTTTCCACATCTGGAACGTCTTAATGAGACACATGTGAAGTAGGTAACTCCTTTGAGGGTTATTTTTAGGGTGGGTTTTTAAAGGGTAATTATGACACAGGAACAATGCTGTGAAGGCAAAGCCTGAGTGTTTTTCTGCCTGTGGTAGGTGAGCTGTTTCATTGTTCTTCCACACACTCGGCTGGCTCTGAATCGAGACACCCAAAAAAAAAAAAAAAAAAAATCAGCAAATGCGTTCCTTCTCATCTGTAAATTCCAAGCAAAGTTTATATAACGATGCAGCGAGTTTACATGTAACTTCCCGGATCAGGAGCATTTTATGAGTCACCTTATCATCTGTAATCACCAACGCACATGTGTCACGCTCGGTAGGAAAGAAACCATCCTTGAACTTGTTGCACCTTGAGCTCTTTTGTTTATGAAGAAACTCTGGGCCTGCCTCACCGGGACATTACTGTAAGCAAATGAGGGTGAAAGCTGCGGGGAAATGTGAGGCGGAGGAGGCAGGAGGGCGGCGGAAGACAGAGGACTGGCCCAGAGCGAGCCAGAGCAGCTTGGAAAGACATTAAGGAGCAGACGGTCTTTTCCAGAAGCAGTTCAGGGAATCGGCACAGACTACTTCCTGGACTTGCATGACACCGTGCCGTTGAAAGTGGAGCCCTGCCCCGACGCGATTGGTCCAAAGTGTTTATACTGGACCGGCGTGTTGGGATGATGACAGTCGGTTGAACTGACTGCGTGTGCACTTGTGTAATGGCTGGATATTGTGCAGGAGGATCTGTCTCGCAGGGAAGCATTGCTGAGTTGTTTTATTGTCTCGGGGTGATTGCTTTGTAGACAAACCTGCTGCTCTGGAGACAGCTGCTGGCCCCTCGGTTGTTTGTCCCACCTCTCAGGTCCGAGTCTGCTGATCGATTGCCGTGAAATTCAACTCAGAAGTTCATATTCCCCGCAGGATGAATCGTACAGACTTGAATGATCCTGACATTTCCTCAGGCACCGTCATGAAGTGTTTACTCGAATGAACTCAGACATTCTTTTGTCACTCCAGCTCTGTGATTGAGTCCCGACACATCCACCTGTATCCCCGTTCTTCAGTCATTAATACCTTCATGATCTCCCACGCGTCTGGCTTCAGGCTGCAGAGATAAAATCTTTCCCTCCTGTAAGGTCACCATTTCGAAACCAGATTTCCACAAACAGCGGAGTAACGCTGGAACATAAAATTCACTGTCTGTGGAAATTTTAAACATTGGTTTGGACTGGTTCAGGCTTCATCGCAGTGGTACATGCGTCTCAGCGGCCATAGCGACAGTTTCATCTTTAACCAGGTTACGGTTGCAGGGGGCAGAAGTTAATTTTTCGCTCTTTTTTTTCCCCATTTTCTCTCAGATAACGGCGGCCAGACGCTGTCTGGAGGCAGCAACTGGCCGCTGCGTGGGAGGAAGCTGACGCTGTGGGAAGGGGGAGTCCGGGGCGTGGGGTTCGTCGCCGGCCCGCTGCTGAAGAGACCGGGGACAGTCAGCCGCGACCTCATCCACGTCTCTGACTGGCTGCCCACGCTGGTCGGCCTGGCGGGCGGGAGCACCAACTCCACCAAGCCGCTGGACGGCTTCAACGTGTGGAACACCATCAGGTCTGTCCCGTCCGGAGGCGTCAGGAGCTCTGTGGCGTCGGCGGCAGGTCGCCTGCGGCTTGGGGGTTTCTTCAGGCTTGCAGCGCTCTGGCGTGACAGCCCGCCCTCTCCTTGTGCCTCTTTCCGATCCTTCCCCCCGCCGTGCACACTCTCGCTGCAGCTCCTCCTGCCCGCCTGTCTGACCCAGAAGTCTTTTTCTCTCAGGAGCCCCCTGCTCCTTCAATAAGCCCTTTGTTACTGTGGCAATGGGAGCTCAAAGAGAAGGAAATTCCATCAGTCATTCTCACACAAATGCGCGGTCTGTCCATCCCTCTTTCTTTACCCCGTAGCTTCACATCTTCCCCCGAGAACTGAGGTAACCCGCTCTCAGATCAGCGTCAGACCCTCATCAATATATTCAGTTTCATGTGAGATCAAACTCCGCAAAGTTGGAACTGATCAGTCACATGACCACAGATGTACTCTCCCAACGGGCTGTCAGTGATCCCCGTACGACTGACATATTATATTTGTAAACTAAACGCGGACGCAGTGAGAAGGAGGTGAAACTGAGGGCTGCTGCGGACCCCGAGCAGAAAACCAGGGCTTAGCCAGGACCGCAAACTACTACCCACAGCCTGGACTCGCCCGGATTGGCCGGGACGCGTCAGCTGACCCCCGGCCGCTGCTGGCTTCGCCACAACAACACAAAAACACAAACGCACTCTGTTTTTGTTGTTTCTTCCAGTTTAGCCGGGTTGCAGTTGGCTGGCCTGTCACTGGAGACAGCAGCTCGGCCCTGAACGGTCCACACAGGCAGCGAGCGCAGAGAGTGAGAGTTATTTCAGTTGTGTTATCAGGCACTGCGGTCAGTGGAAGCGCTGCGTTTTCTCTGTGCGGTCAGAGCGTACGAACGACAGCCAGCTGCTTCAGATTTACAGACCTTAGTGGATTTCATCGTGTGTGAGTCAGACATCAGTGTGTGTGTGTGTGTGTGTTGTGCGTCCATATGTTGAGGAGTTATGTTCCTTTTATCTTCCAGCAAAGGCATTGCCTCACCCAGACTGGAGCTCCTGCACAACATCGACCCTCTGTACACTGACTACACTCCATGTGAGTTTCCATCCACCTTCTCAGCACCAGCCTGCAATTAGTGGCTCTTTTTATTTTGTTTTTTCTTAAAAGTGCACTTGTTGTTTCCATTAATTCACTTTGAAATATTTCAAAGGAGTTTCTCACAAGGTCCTGAAATCGACAACGTTTTTTTCAAATATTCCACTGATACTCGGGAACCAGTAAAATGTTTTTTTCACAGTGACACGAAGCAGAAAAAAGCTGCAGACTGTCACTTTTGTAAAATTCTCTTCCTGTGCTCATTCTGACTCTGAGTGTCCTTCAGCTCGCTTTCTGGAGCAGCGGCATCAATCTGTGATCTACTGGCTCCACTAACGCATCTCTCTACACAGCAGTGTTCGCAGAGTGACGAATCCTGCGCCGATGGAGTGTGTGTGTGTGTGTGTTACCTCTGTGTTCACGCTGTGAGAGAAGTGTGTTCCTCCCTTTCTAAAGTTGTCACTTCGCCGTTTCCTCCCATTTCACAGCCCGGCTGCAGCTTTCAAAGCCTCATTGTCTTCGCCAGCGACAGGCTTCACAAATTCAATCAAGGCCAGTCAAAGCAGCCCGGGGCCTGAGAACCACGTGTTACATAACATGTGACCAGAACTCATTTAGCGTATTTGAAATATGTGTTAGGTTTGGTGTGAGTGTTTGAAATGGAAGAGGCCCATCTCACGTGGAAGGTTTATTATCAGTACATCTTCCATTTTGATTCCCGACTTGAAAATCTGTTTTATTAAATGTGCACACACTTAGAAGTTTTTCGATTTAAAGTCAAAATAAGCATTTTTTTTTTTTTAATAAATAGTCATATTGAAATTAAAATTTAGACGACTTTAACAATCTCTGTTTTATCGGCTTTTTCTAACCTAAGAAGGAATCGTGTTTGAGTGTGAGGAATGCCGATAACGCCGCTCACAAACTGTAATCAGTCATTGTTGAAACTGTAATCAATCAGCAGTGTTGAAATCTGAGAAAGCCGATGTTGGAGGACAGGGTGGGTGTGTGTCGTTTAACCTCCACGATTCTCGGGAGCTTTCCAGGAAACTGCTCACGTGACTGCGTGTTTTTTTTTTCTTCCTTTCTTTCTTTTCGTTCGAAGTGGACTCATTCTCGTCTCAACCACTTAATATTTTGTTGGAGCAAACCACTTCCATACCCTGGCCTCTGAGGAGGCAGCGGGGCTCCGGTCTGAGGCCACTATTCTGGGGAGGATGCTACACCTCAGTTACACTTTCAGAAATAGCAGAGGAGGAGGAGGAGGACAAGTTTTGTTTTTTTTTTTGTTCTCAAATCTCTCGCAGATGTGGCCTGGTGGGCACGTAATGGCTCATCATGAGAACAGATGTGGACCTTTTGATCCACCATAAAGAAACTTCTCGTGGAATACGGTAGTATTTTTTAAAGGAGTAACACGTGTGTGATAGTTTAGTAACTTAATGCAACATTTTACAAAACCTTTAAGTGATTCCATCAGTTTAAGTTGTCCTCATCTACTGAGACATCGAACGTCGTTCAGAGCCCAAATAAACTTGAAGTTTGAATTTTAAGCAGGATTTTTAGTTTATGTCACCTTGCTGAGGCTCAGCCTGAATGTGTGTGAAGCAGAATGAGAAGAGAAAAGGCCTAAATTACAGTTTGTAAGATCAAGAGCTAGAAGACAATGAAGTCCTTTACAGAGCATTGATAATACAAAAAGCTTTAATTGGTAAATAAAACGTCTCTTATCTGTTGAGGGAAACATCACAGCACTGTTGAGTTAAAGAGAGTAAGCCTCCACAAAGTCCGGCCGCTGATTTACTGTGTTGTTGAGACAGGACTGTTTGTACAGCTTAAGCCAGTGCTGCTCAAACGATCCTCCAAGTTTACTTGTGCTCATTACCATCTAAATCACCGGGATGATAAGAGGACCCAGCGAAGAACAACACTCCCGCTTTACAAGCTTTCACCCTCGCGTTTTTATGCCCCGGCCTTTACTGCCGGGCCGCCGCGGTGACGGGCAGCCTCCCTCGACGCATTCCAGGCCAGGATTCCTCGTCTCTTTCTTCTGCCCTGTTAACCCGTCTTCCCTTTTCAAGACCTCGCTCTTCACGTTCCTTCTTTTCCTTTTCGCCCCCTTCTCTTCTTCAGGCTTCTGTGTTTAGCCCCTAAAGAGGCATGCATTTCCTTGAATCCTCTTCTTAACTGTCACTGTGAGCAGAGGGGGGGGGGGGAATCCTGACTATAACTGGGTCACGGCGTTCCCTGAACTTCGAGCCCGTTGAATGAGAAGAGTGAGAAGCCCCGGACTTTGGCCCAAGCCTTAAATCGCCCCCAAATTTCCTCTCTTTACTCTTTAGGTCTCCTTCTAGCAATGTCTCCCCCCCACCCCCACCCTCCTTTTTCTTTTTCTTTTCTGCTGAAGATCACCCTGCTGTGAATCCAGATGAGCTGGGCTCAGACTTGAGGCGCTCGGGAAGCGAATGAATGCAAGAAATGGACATGTGCACACAGAGTCTGTGAAAAGGATAACAAGTGCTAAGTTATCCCTGACAAACTTTACACCTGATTCCTACGTGCTTTCGGGCCTGGCAGTCAGCTGGTTCACCCCCCCCCCCCCCCCCCCCCCCCCCCCCCCAGTCGCTCCACATCAGGATGCCCGGCTTCAATGCATGAGAGCGATTAAAACCACCACATGTCATTTACACAATGATCAGCGAAGAATTCACTGTCGAAGCTTTTTATCATGTGGTTTAAAAAAAAAAAACTGCTGAGATGAGAAATGTTTTAATTCTCCAGTCACGCCGCTGCGGTGGAGTCGGCCCCGTTAGAAACAAGCCCGGGGGGAACGCGGGCTCCGAGTGGGTGTGGATATGTCCTTGTTGGGGGAAAAAAGAAAAAGAATGCAAGGAAATACTTGTTTTTGACAGCGTCAGAAGGCCGAAATTACTTGCAAATCTGTCTAATCAGGACCACATTGTCGGGGTCAAGCACGGCGTGAACCTGAGAACGCTCTCAAGGCCAGATCTGCTGGTTCTGGAGGGGTGGGGGTGGGGGGCAGACATGTGCGCTCACTTCTGGCAGATACTTTCCATTAAGAGCAGAAATGGCTCATGGCAGCGGGCTGCAGAAGTTTCTGGACTCCATCAGCACAATGAGGAATTATTTAGTTCTCCCCTCTGAAACTGATCAGATGATGCCGCTTGGTAAACGGCGACCCTCGTTCCTGACTGGCCGGGCGTTTAATGGCAAACTCTGCATTTTTGCTTGGCGACCGCAGAGAGCTGGTGCCGAGTTGATTCTATTACCACCATAGCTGTGAAATTCCTCCACCTCCAAATGTATTCTGTTCTTAAACAGAAGGTTTGATTTTTACGTCTTTTTGTTTTTTTCTGAAGTAAACGCTGCTATGTTTATTTTAACGCCTTCACTTGACACCAGCAGTGATTTGCAGGTATGCGCTGAACGGTGGCGCCAGCCAGCGGCTCGTATCACATCCACAGAGGCCGCTTTGTGTCCGGCGGTGGACCGACACCGTCTTCATCAGCGATTTCCATCATTCGGGGTGGACGACCTCCATGATCAGCCTCCGTCCTCCGTCTCTCCCACAGGTGCGGGCGGCAGCAGCAGCAGCAGCACCAGCCGCCGCTTCAGCTCGGACTCCCAGCCGTGGGCCAAGTCCGGCTTCAATGTTTCCATTCACGCCGCCATCCGGACCACCAAGTGGAAGCTGCTGACTGGCTACCCGGGTCGGTATCTGCTGTCATCTTTATCATGACATATTTAGTCTGTGAGCAAACTCCAAAAACAAAGCATCAGGAGCAAAACGTGGGGCGAATCTCGTCCAGTACGACTGATTATTAGATAGTTTATAGTGATGCATCGCTTGACTTTGACATATTTTCCCTATTTCTGTTCTAGAACACTGGATTAAATTGGATATTTATTCTTGTGGTGCAGAATTATGCATAAACTGTTTGTGAAAACGCCTGAAAATTAGCAACTGAATACAGTTTGAGTTACCAGTAATGTTGCACTGTAACCCTCCCGCCCTTCCTAATGAGGTTCGCATAGCCGTGTGATTATATTACTGTCGTGACGCATTAGCCGAGCTGTCAGCGCCGTGTGAGTCAGACTGAAGCCCGATTCAACTCTTTAAGTTCGTTTCAGCTGGTAACTGGTTTTTCGATCAGGAACCAAAGAAATGTCAGAAAGAGACGAGTGTTTCTGCAGCTTCTTACTCGAACTCGGCTCTTTATTCCGACGTGACAAGCATAAATGCATCGCACGCCGTCTGTCAGGCGGCTAAGCCTAACTTTATAATAACTAACCGCGTATAAATAAGCCTCCCGCTTTAACCTGGTTCACTAGTAATCAATGTTGTTTCTATTTATAGTGCGGCTTAAAAGTAGCAATGTAAGAAGTTTGATTCACGCTTGTGTGAGACGAGTTTAAAAGAGGGTTTTTCCACGGTTCATTTTTACTTCACGCGGTCTGGGCGGCGTGGTTCTTCACTGACGCGGCGGCCTCCTCTGAAGGGTCACAGATAAATCCCAGGTGTTGTCAGATGGCTGATGTGCTTCCAGGGAGGAAAAACAAAGTCCCGGTCCACAAATTTTTTCTTCTGTTTGTTGGTACTTTTCACCAGTGTTTGTCTTTCTGTGAGGCACTGGACACTTTTATCTCCGTCTGTCATGAGCTTTTGTTGATGCGAAACAGCGAACAACTCAAAGTTAAGGGCTTAGAATTTGATATTTGTCAAGAAGAAGAAAAAAAAACTCATGTTTTCTGTCTTCTGTCCCCCTCCAGGCTGTGACCATTGGTTCCCCCGGCCCGGGGACGACAACTCCTCGTCCTCCGCTCAGCCGGAGCCGCTGAAGCCCGTCATGCTGTTCGACATCGAGAACGATCCCGAGGAGAGAAAAGAGGTGTCGGCTCAGTTCCCCACAGTCGTCGACTATCTCCTCAACAGACTCCAGAAATACCAGAGCGGCGCGTTGCCCGTTAAATACCCCGATGACGACCCCAGGTGCGACCCGGGCCCTACGGGAGCCTGGGGACCCTGGGCTTAGCTGGACCGACACCATCAGAGACGCTTCAGTGTGTTTACGGTGAAATCCAGCAGTGGGGGCATTTCATCCATGGAGGAAATTAAAGTTTACAAGCAGATTCTTTTATATTTGTGAATTAGAAAGACAGCTGGGTTGATCTCTTGGTATTTACAGCGACGCTAATCGGGCTGCGAATTGTTTTAATGGGGAAAAATTGAGGGGCCCGCTGTGTTTTTGATTGACAGACGTTGGTGTTATCGTCGATCTCTGCTCACAGTAGCGGCGTTCCCAGTCCCGCTCGTTCCACATGTTGCCGATTTGTAAAGAGCATCTCCCCGCTGCTTCAGGTATTTGCACTTCGTTTATCTGCTGCTGAGGAGCTGCAGGTTCCTTCTACACAGGAGACGCAAACTCACACAGAAGCAGCCGCCTTCAACCTGAGGGAGAGATTAAACCGCCGTGCCTTAAGAAGACTTCACAATGTTTGCTTTTTTAAAGTTGTACCTTGTGTGAGAAAGAAAAGCCAAAGTTTGACGTATGCATCTACATTTTTATTAAATGGGAATGAATGGGATTGTTATATAAGATGTCTGTTGATCAGCAACTCTGTCTGTCATCATATTTGAGTTTATTTTTTTGGGAGCCTTCGGTGGGATGATAGCACTTTAATGTTTTGCCTCTTTTGTGATCGTCTACTCAAGGCCAAAAAGCACAACTGAAGCTCTGTCAAAACACGCCGAGCCACTAACCTCACTGTCAAAGCCCGTCCTTCCAAGCATAAGTGCGGCACTTAACTCGATGACAACAGGGACGTCATGTCGGAGTTTCCTCATTCTTCAGCGATGATTGCTTGATTTTGAAAGCTGTCAAACAGACTTAATGTCCAACTGAGCCTCGAGTACAAATATGCAGCTGAATGCTGCAGCAGCAGCAGGAAGAGAAAAGGCTTTGTAAGTTTTCCACATGAACACAGATGTTCTGTGTAATGTTTTGACTGTTAAATTGAGTTTATCTACAAATTAATAAATGCATTTGAATACATATTCACCCTAAATAATGATTTCTTTCATCGATCGCTTCCTTGTTCTGGACAGTAAATGCTTAATAATCGCAGGTTGCTGGTTTCTGCTCCTCACAGTTGTTGAATCGGTGTGAAAAGGCTTGCGTTGTGTGTCCACTTTGAAGCTGAAAATGTGAAGAATTTCGTGTTCTCCTCATGCATTCGGGATATTATGGCTTCGCTGGTTGTTCCCACATGCCGAGCATTCGAGTCTCCGCTGAGACTTTTGTGGTTGTTGTGGTGTTCAGGTGAAACGTCCTTGACGGCTGCAGTCTAAACCATCGTACAAAACAACAGTCGGACACCTCTGAGGGGGTCTTTTACATATTTGCAGTCGGAGCAGGAGAAACTAATTTTGTTAATAAGTACACCCTCTTTGACCTCCGGCCCCTCGGTGTTTGACCTCCCGCCGGCTGCGGCTTGCACGCCGCAACAGGAAATGCTCCCCGCAGAGAGTGGGCGGCCTCGTCCTAATGGGAGCCCCGACCTTTGACCTGCCATGTGTACTGATTGGCAGCTGAGCAATGCAAACAACAACGCTGCTGCTGTACGGGAGCGGCTGTAAAGATGTTTGACGTTAGCAGGTTAGCCGGATCCCCGAGGCCCGGCTCGGTCCGTAATCAGGAGTTTATGAGAGGCGCTGCCAGGGAAGCCAAAACTGTGATACCGATTCACTACTGCCACTATGAGTTACCCTAAAAGTGAATTGCATTCACTTCAGTTCTTATTTTTTCATTCAAATGTTGCTGGATCACGATAGATGCACATAAAATACAAATATGTGACTTCAGGGTTTTCAAGCTAAGTGCCAAGATTGAAAACAACATATAAAAAAACCCAGGAATGAAGCGTGAAACGGCAAAGCAGTTTAAAGACAATGTGTGTCTTTATGCAAAATCCCAGCATTCCTAGCAGAGGGCTAGAGTTATGGCATAAATAAAGGATGTTCGGGCTTCTTTACGCTCCATCCTGACACCATGACTCCATGTGGAGGAAGAAAGAAGATAGATGACTTGTGGGAAAATCGATTTTAAAAACATTTCTTTGTATTTTGAATCACAGAATTGTCATTTATTTTTTTTTTAAAGCTGCGTCTGCACTCTAAACTACGGTAATCTGATCTAACTTTCCCAAGCTGCGAGCTGCATCCGTGCAGTTCCTAGAGGGTTTGTGTACTCAGTAAAGCCCAGATTTAAAGCTAAATTAATAAGCCTCTTATGGGATTTTGGATCAGGTTTTGTTGAATTATTGATGTAGCAACAGTTGGGGCATATGGCCTGCCTGTGGCGCACAGTGTGTCACCGATCACTTGCCTAAATTTTAAATCACAGTTTGACATTTTGGAGTATTTTTTTGCACATGCTTATGCTATTTAGGAATGATTGGTTTCTAATTTTATAAAAGTAAAACTCGGCTCAAGTACGTTTAAGGGTGATTGTGCTTAAAAAAAAAAAAGAAAGAAGAATGGAATTTTCTCCCAAAGTGGCACTTAAATGGAACTGAAACTGTGATTTTTGGTAATGGGCAACTACCAAAATACCACATGATTATTGTATGTTTCCAAGAAAGTGCTTCTCACATGGCCGAGGATGTAAATTTGTCGCTCTCCTCCTCTGTTAGTTTACTCTACAATCAAAACTCAGCACTTCGGCGTGGTTGCTGTTGCTGTAAAAGCCCGGCCCGTGAGTTTCTCGGCCCGGCTGCAGACCACGTTTGCACTTCTCATGCCTCGTCTGTGGCGGAGAGCTCCTCCGTCTTCTCCTTCGCCACCTCTCACTTGTCATTACCCGGTTCCTCCCTCAGAGTGGTTTTGGTGTGCCTTTCACACTTAATCCCGCACTCTGACTAAGTCGCGTGAGTGACAAACACACTCTGCCGCCTGGATGTGCCTCAGAATCGACGCTGTGATACTTTCCAGGCCCGACGTCGCCCCCGTGTTTGTTTTTTCAGCTGCGGTTGCCTCCAGAGTGATGCCCCTGAAAGATATGACAGTGTAGAGATATGACAGCCGCTGTGAAGCGCTGACAAAAAAAAAAAAAAGCTGCCACCCTTGATTCGTCTCTCCCTTGGTATGTCCATGAGGAGGGTTTGAAGGTCTCCGATCGCGCTGAAGTGGGACTGGAATTCCAAACAAGATTGTGTGGGTCTGTCCGTGCCGCCTGCCTGTGAAAACAGATTAAAATCATACTGACCAGTGCAGCCAGGAATGCGTTGAACCTTGAGCCTTCGAAGGGGGGAAATCCGACAGCTCATCACACCTAATAATACAAAAAAAAGAAAGAAGCGCTTGACAGCCGTTCACGGAGCAGGCAGACCACCACAGAGCCAGAACTGATGGTAATGGTGCAGGAGGGCGTTACTGAGGCCGGATCCATCACTGGTCATCCTAACCTGAAGGCTTCCTTTGTCCACTCCTATTCATATGCATTTGTAACAATACACGAACTCTTAAATCCATAAACTCTGACTGTTAGTATATTTATTCCTTTAACGGATGAGGCTATTGAAGCAAGTTCTGAACTAAAGAAGTAAGGAGGGGGGGTTACTCTCTGTCCCATGTGACCCTCAGGCTGTCCCATGACGGGTCATCAAGACATTCGGACTCAAATGAGGAGGAGAATGCATGCCTGAAGGGAGCAACTGTGTTTTTCCACTGCAGTTCCTGCTTGAGGGTGTACCTTTACTTCTTTTGCTTTAAGTTTAAAATCTGAATCGCCTTCATCAAATTGAGCGTATGAATGGAACCTTATCAAAACCTGATTATTTTCTTGATATATTAAAAGCAGAGAAAGTTGTGTTACTAGACCATCTTGGCTCCTTTGTTGTGATCATCAGAGAGAGAATGATTTTCAGAACTGTGGACTTTGATTTTAGTCGGTAATACAGGCGTTATTTGATGTATTTTTCAAATTTCCAAGGTCCAAGCTCTTTTTTAATTCAACTTGTTTAGCAAATGACCTCCTTCTCAAGAATGAAATCACAATCTTAAGCTCATTCAAACATTCTTACAGTTGTTTAGACTGCAGACAATAATTATGCAAATTAACAGTACTTAAAATCTACATATATTAGACTATAAATGCTCAAAGATGTGACTTTTAAGCAGTTTATACCAAGATAAAATATTGGTTTATAATTGATGATCATCAAAAAGATTAAAGATGTATAAAAGAAAATTTGAGAACCTGTGAAAATGTGAACTGAATATAATTTCAGGGCTTTTATTCTAAAAAAAAATTGAATGGTCTCAGATTATCTATAACATTTACACAGTTAATGCTGTTTGCTGACTAAAGGGACCAAACTGCATCCAAAACTGCATTTTTTTTGGACAAATCTGCATCTCTTTGAGATCATTCAAACATTTCCACAGCAAACTATTGTGCTTTCAGTCAAACCAAAGCTCAGTCAGACTAACAATGACCCCCGGGAAGTGGACAGATAGCATCAGGACCGTTATAATTGACAATAACTGGGGTTGTTTGGCCAGAAACTCCCCAGACAAGATCACGAGACTTCCCTTGTGTTTTCACTTCATTCAAGTCTCAGTTGACTGATCAAGAAGCACAAATAAGAGGGCACCCGGGCCCTGGCACCAGTTCCTCCCCCTCCTAGTCACAACACGCTCAAAATAGTCCATTCACAAAGTGTACATGAGAATACAAAAGTTACAGTTTTGCACCGTTCCTGCTCACCAAACGAGCCAAGCTCACATCCTCGCACTGTCTTTCTTCAACAAGAGGCGAATGTTTCTATTGAATGTCGCAACAATGGAGACCGGGAGAGGGGGACGATGCATTCACAGACACGTCTGGAAGTCATGCTAAGTCTGGCTTTCTGCTGCGCGGCATTCACCCCAGCATGAGCAGACCGGACCTTCAGTATGTGAACAATCTGCGTGGACTGGTTGTTGGGCCTGCAGCTCAGCTGTTAGCCTCCCAATAAAGGTTAAGACCTAGATTTAGAGAGAATGCGCCGTGCAGGCTTCTCATGTTCGTGTAATACGTTCATGTGAGCGGCCTGTGTTTACAAAGCCGGAGATGCGGAGTAACATGATGAGGCAGCAACTGTTTTATCTTGATGACAGAACGTTCAGTTATAACCTCATCTCTGCTGCAAGTTACTGCGGCGATGATCTCCTGACTCTGCAGCTCAAACCAGCACAGTGATTTTGCATCAGTTGATGAGTCTAAACGTTGTGACGGGCACGGACTCGGACGCCCTAATGCGTCGGGAGCTCTGCAGCCACATAAACCCAATAAACAAGAGCCAGTAATAACATCAGCTGCTGTCTGAGCGGCAGTAGCTCATCTGCTGGATCCAAAAACACAAGCCAGACAGCGCTAAAACGATCATCACTGTTCATAAGTTCAGCTGTCATTAATGTTATTGGTGATCAGTATAAAGTAGAGACACACCAGCGTCAATCAATACTTATGTTGAAATGTGTGATAAGAGCCATGAAAATCCATCACAAGTTTCAGAATATTCTGAAGCTTTTTCCAAATGAACTCTCTGCACACACGTGTTGTGATCATGTCTCCACTTGGGGTTTGTTGTGTAACTTTACCACGTGAAACTGAATGAACACTGTTCTGAAAAATAAATAAAAATTGGTGGGAGGGGGGAAGCACTCAGAGATCAAAGTAGCTCTCAAACATTTAGTTGTCTGTTTCTGATAAGAGTGAACAAAGAGAATCTTTGTTTGGTGTTGGAATTCCGAAAGAAGCAACAAGCTCAATGAAAAATACGAGAACTTACTGGATGATGGTAGAAATGCCAAATATTTGTACTGAGGTTTGAGTTTTGTTGTGATTTTGCCCTGTTCTTCACTTCATTCCATACTTCAACTTCTCCACCCCATCGGGGACTAAAAAGCCACCATAACACTTGGCGACCCTTCTCCGTCCCAAGCCTGGGTTTGTGCTTCCCTCCATGACAGACCGACCTCTTCTAACCTGTGTCTTTCCCTCCTTCATGTTGGAGCCCATCTAATGCCACTGGGCATATTTTGGCCGCCTACAAATCTTAATGAAACATTCATTCTGCTCTCTACAGTTCCTCATATGGAACATACTGGTAGTTGTTCCAGTAGATGATGATGCTATGTTTCGAGGCTTTGTTTGCACTGTGGCACCAAACTCCTGAAAGTTTAATGATAATTTCGTAATAAATGTGAACAAAAACTCGGATTAATACTAGCTTTTTTTTTTTTTCATTTTTTACTGGGTTTTTCTTTAAAAGTCAATTGAAAAATCGCATCTTTTACATGAAAACACGAGTAAAAGTGGATATTTTTTTATTTCTTTTCCTTTTTTTGTACTTCTACTACTTCAGCATGCAGGACCATCGAGTAATAAATAATTGAATGAGTTTTTTTTTTTTTTTTTTCCCGCTCCGGCTGGGTGGGTGGGTGGAGGGGCAGGGCCTCCCGGACCAGGCACTCCCCCCGCGGCAGCAGCTCCCCGCCCGGGCCGGGCGGGCACTCGCAGGCGGCGAGGGGACGGACCATTCATTCTTCTGCGGTCCGGGAGAAAACGTGGAGGAGGATGAGGAGGCTCTGACCGAGGAGCACAGCGAAAGAAAAGAAAGAGGAGAGACACAGACCGAGCCTTGAACCGAGCCCGTCAGTTAATCTACAACCAAGAAGAGCATTCGACTCTCAGGATTCCCAGCACGTGAGTTAAAGAAACGGAGGTTAAATCTCTTTTAAAACTACATTTCCACAGAGGTTTTTCCAGAGTCTTTTTTTTTTTTTGGAGAGTCTCCGCTGCAGATGTATCGACTTCTACTGCTGCTTCTTCTTCTTCTTTTCCACCAAACTGTCTCCACACTGCGGTATTTAGTGTCCCGGGAGCTCTCGGAGGGAAAGTCGTGGCAGGAAAAGCGGAGCAGATTGATGCCTTGCCAGGCAGTGGAGACCATTAGGAACCCAGCCTGCTGTCAGGGAGACTCTGCGCTCACTTTCACAGCCTGCTGTGGGGAAGAACTCTTTAAAACGGGAGAGACATTGTTTTAATTCACTTTCATCAAATCAAACTAATCCAAAATGTGAATTTTACCTACAGAAAAGGCACACTGAGGGTTTCTGTCACCTAATAGTCATGAGTTTCCACCTTTGATGGAGTAAAATGCCAATTTGAAACCAGTTTTCAGTCTTTTATCTGGTGAATTTGGTCATATGTGCAGTTATTAAAACAATTCTGAACTTGTGTAATCTCTAAAAGGTCTGAAAATCATATACCATCACATTTGTCATTGTCTACATCTACAACATCAAAAGTGTCAAACCTTGTGTTTGACACATATGATGGAGAAATCACATGTCAGGAGCTTGAGTGATCCCCTCAGTGGAATCATATCTTGATGCTGAGCTGATTTTTTTTTTTTTTTTAAATCATTCTTCAGCTCCAGTCACCTGATCTTTGCAGTGATTTTCTGTGTCAGGTTTGCGCTGTATGGAAGGTTTAAGGTTGCTCTGCTTTTGTGGCTTTGAAGAAAGCGTCTGTCAGCGGCGGTGACAAATGTGTGACACCGATTCTTCCCTTGTTTTGTGTTTCAATGGTCAACCTGAGAACCGGTTCCCACCAGTGTTTGTGTTTGAAAGAGAAAGGTTCACTGCTGAGGGCACTGCTTTCAATATAAGTCTTTCTGTTTTCCTCTGCAGATTTTTAATAAAGAAAGCCTAAACTTTATATTTAAACTCAAACCCTAGATATTTTTAAAAACCCACAACTGAGCTTCAGATGTGCTTTTAATATACCCAGGTCATCACTGATGTTAAAGATGCTTGTTGGGTATTTGCTGTGAGATTTGACCCGTGGTTGCAATTTGACGCTCCAGGTCACACTGTAGATATTGGGGAATTCTGGGTCAACGTAGTTGCAGAAACTTGTGCCGTTTGGTGCTTTTTTGCAGCTGTGCAGTCTCAGAAGCACTGCGGTCGTTTATATTCTGTAATTATCCTCAGCCACTTGTTTGCGATTGATTTTTATTTAAAGCCACACAGCTTGAGCTTCAGATGTTCAGTGACGTCTTCGGTCATCGCTGAGCTGAGTGACTGGTGTTCGTTCGGGATGGTGGCTGGGTTTTGCTTTGTGAGGCTGCCAGTGGTTTGAGCCAATGTGCCAGTGCAAGTGGTCCCTCAGGGCTCCGTGTTGGGGGGGGGGGGGGGGGGGGGGGGGTCATTAAAAATAGAAACGCCACACCACCTTTCAGGACCACTCCTTTTGTGTTCAGGCTACAAAAACAATTAATAATGCATGCATTTTTTTAATCTCAGGATGACTGAGCAGATATTTTAACCTCATGTGATAAAAAATATTTAGATGTGATGAATTCTGGGTTGCGGAAAGTTGTATTGCTGCTGATTTTTCCATTGTTCAGATGATGCAGCACATCTGCTGGCATTTATGCTGTACTTTGTAATTAAACTGCATATTTTTCCCCACATACCTGAATGTCAGCTATCTAATGAAGGGTCATCATTAAAAGTGAGTGTCTAATGTCAAAGGAGCTGTCTGTGCCTCAGGGTAGGGCTGCACAATTAATCGAATTTTGATCATGATCACGATTTTGGCTGCTGCGATAAAATTTAGATGATCGTCGCGATTTTTAAATTGAAAAAACGGGCTCTGCTGCGTGTCAAATCAAGCACTTTTTTAATCCAACAATCAGCCAACCACCAGGGGGCGACCTGAGCCGTGTAGCTCCTGCTGCCTTCAGGGACACTCCGTAAAAGTAGCTGCTGATGGACGCCACTGCGGTGTCTCAGTCAGCTGTTAGCTTAGCTGTTAGCCACCGATGAACTAGCTGGCTTTGAACGATTCCTTCATGCTCAAACATCAGTCGATGGAACGCATCTCAACTTCTGTACCGGTGGAAAGAAGATGTAAACGCTGAGCGTCTCGGACAGAACGGGAAAAGCTGTTACTGACGGACAGTTCAGGATGTGAGCGGCGTAGCAGCGGCTTGGAGAGAACGAGGGAATCATTGTTCTGGTAGGTTTCATTTCTGGGTTTAGCGTGGCTGTTTACTGTTCTCTTGTTGTTTTATCTTCATCTTGTTGTTCAGTGATCATCGTGTTGCTCTCAGGGGTTAGAATGCAGCAAGTGACGGTCGCTCAGCTGTGAGGCGTTCAGGTTCCAAAGTCATAATCCGGCTCTTTTCAGAACAGAGGTCTGGTCAAACGTTTGTAAAAACTCACAGTCGGCGCGTCTATATGTTCGTTTCTAAGGGAAAGCGATCGTTCACAACATTGACATGGTTCTAAATAGTTGTTTAGATTCTAATTAAAACATCTTCAATTATGTCTGCATGCACACCAGACTTCGCTGAAGTGCTGAAGACGCACATCTTCAATTTGACACTTGTTTGTTTAAAAAAAAAGTGCAATAAAAAGGTATGTTTTACATAACATAATGAATAATCGTGATGAATAATCGTGATTACAATATTGACAAAAATAATCGTGATTATCATTTTGGCCATAATCATGCAGCCCTACCTCAGGGCTTCCTAGGCCTTTTTAAAATGCCTTACGATCAGACACAGAATCTTCTTTTCCTCTATTTAAGCTACAAGAAAGTGAAATCTGATAATCCTACATGCTAAATTATTGTTGCTTTATTGCTGTTTTTCATCACTGCAATTGCAGCAGCAGCTGTGATGGTCACACTCGCATTCTGTAATCATCCAGTTTCCGTTCAAGGCCAAGCAATGTAGCTTTTGGGTGTTTATTGAGGCCTGTTTCATCACTGAGTGATTGACGTTGAGGATTGAAGTTCAGTGTTGCCGTGAGAAGTTGCCAGTGGTTTGAGCCGATGTGCCAGCGCACGTGGTTCCTCAGGGCTCTGTGTTGGGTCCATTAAAAATGCCACATGACCAAGCAAAGAAACGCTCGTTTTCATTCACTCCGGCCACAAGAAAGTAGAAAATAGTTGTTCCTGCCAGTGCATTTAGGGTGGACACACTGTTTTAGGAAGATATATCGTGACCGTTGCAGGATGCGCGCACAAATATTTCATGTTTTACCTCCTGCTGCAGATGTCGTAAAGTCTGAGTGCTCCATTGTTGCAGTGTGTTGTGTTGTCGCTGCTGTGATGTTGCAGCAGTGCAGCAGCTCTGTAGTCATTCATGATCTGTAATTAGACCCAACATTTTATTGCAATTTTATTTTTAAAGACACCCAAGTTGGTTTCGCATGGTTCTTGATGCTAAGATCATCACTGTGTGAGTGACTGACGTTAAAGACTTGAGTTTTGTGAGAAGTTGCCAGTGGTTTGAGCTGATGTGCCAGTGCACGTGGTTCCTCAGGGCTCTGCTTTAGGACCTTTAATAAACGCCTTATGATCAGGGAGAGTGGCTCTTTTTCTTCTGCTTCGGCCTCCAAAGAAAATCTCTCAATTATCATCCAGAGTAATCCAGAAACTATGGAAAAATGAACCTGTAATGTTTTCTTTTTTTGAATATTACATATTGATATTTTGTCTCATACCAATGATTGAAACATTTTTTTTTTTAAATGCAAAAAAACAAACAACTCTTTTACTTCAAGCCCTCCCTGCAGACCACATTTTATGCCTTTTTGTGCTTCCCTGACCTTTGATGGCCGTGCTTTTTGTCATTAGTCCAGGATTCGGGCTGCAGTTTATGGGATTGGTCAGTGTATTTCTCCTGGAATGAGGACTATTTTCAGCGCAGGATTTGATCTACATCTTCCCCCATGCATTCGAATCCTGTGTAAACACTCGTGTGGCTATGAGTCTAAATATCACCCAGATGGAAATCAGACCTGTGCACTATCAGTGTGCGTTTGAAATTGAAGCTGGGTCCGCAGTGTCACCATGGAGAGAGTGTGAAATCCACTAATTAAACGGCTGCTCCCGTGTCAAAGGTTAAACCGGATGACTCCAGCTGGCCGGGGCTAACATCTGGAATACAGTTTGTTACAGCAAAGCCCTGCTGTGGATATCCTCTGAGTGTAGATGGCCCAGATAACAAGGCCGGTTTATTTGCCCCCCATACTTCCTCAGACTACTGTAACTGCTACACTTGTACGCGGGGTTAAACCGTTTACTCTCGCATCTGGTTTTCTCAATCAGCACTTGTTCTTCGGTCATCATTTCCCCACACAGTGTTATTTTGTGCCCCGGCGAGCACTTTCAATAAAACTTTTCAACGGGAGCATCCAGGAAGTGCTCTAATGAAACAAATACATCACAGATTCAATTTAATACGTGCCTTGTTACCATGAAGATTGTTTATTTGGTTGTAAAATTGACGTAATGCGAGGGAAACAGTCTTAAAATTCAAACTAATCCAAAGTGGGTCACATTACGTTATAAGGTTTTCCGTTCCAAACTTCTAGAAAGAGAAGTTCTCAGTGAATTAAAAGCAGCCGCATGTCAGAGCACATTTTTTTTCATTGTTTAATAGAGCAGCTTTGGAGATGAATTGTTTTACCGGTACTGGAAAAGTCTGTGTCATAGTCTGCGCTGCAAAGATGAAGAGGAAAGCAACCTCCCGCCTCTGTTTTGTGAGAATTTTTTTTTAATAAGAAACTCAATCTCTGTACTATAAGACAAAGGTAACAGTTGTCTTTAAAGGCTCTTAAAGACTAGAGGCGAGACAAAAGTTAAATTTGCTCTTCAAACAATTTCACTTTAGCTCATTCGTCCAAAATGCCCAAAGACAACGAATGCAGCATCTGACGGTCATGGCTCATCTGAGGAGAGGGAATTGCCAATAATCAGGTCTGAAAGATGGAAAAAAAAACAAAACTTTTTTACACTTCTTCTGTAAATGTCCTGATGATTGAAGCAGCCGTTTATGGAAAGTGTATCTGGACTTTTACAAGTTTTCATAAAGTCCCAAAGTAATCTTACAGAGGCTGTTGGGGACGTTGCATCAGCACACACAACACCGACCGCTCAGTCTGTGCAGCTTGTGTGTTTCTCTGCTTTAAAACCAGTTTCCAAAGTGAGTCAGGTGGAAGAGGAAGGAGTGATGAGTTTATAATACAAGAGTTCATGCTTTGCACTTCGTCCTAACGTTAGCTTTCAGCATTTGGTTGTCTTGAACAGGGTCAAATCCTGAATACAGCTTGTGTGAAAACAAGACTGCAGAGCGAGTTACAGTCACTTACACCACCGTTAACCTAACATTAGCTTTTACTGGATGAGTTGAGTGTTTCATATTCATAAAACTTGTGTTTTATTGTGTGATGGATCTTTCTCATTGCCCTTTTTCTGGAACGATAAAAAAAAACAAAAACCTGTTAAACTAAAGCAGCCCTCCAGAAGTTTGTCATCCGTGCGGCTCTCTTTCAGACACATTAATGGACTGTGTGGCGGGATGAAATGAACCAGACTTATCCTTGAAGGTGATGACCTCTCCCATGTGGCCTCCCGCTTCTGTTCTTGCTCTGAAAACACCGATTCGTCTCCCTGGACCCTCCGCAGCTCTCTGATACCGGACCAAACTTTCTTGCTTGTCCTGCATGCGCCCCCTCCCTCCCCGCCCTCCCTCGTGCTGCGCTGCTGGGCATTCATGCACACTGATTAGATTACGCAGTGCTGGAGCTAATCACCCTTCTCTCCCGTCTCCCCCGCTATTCCGCGCTCCCACACTCACCCCCACACCCTCCCCTCCGACCTGAAGATGAGCCTCTCCTTGGGGGTGCACTGGCCTCCAGCAGCCTGTTTACTGGGAAATCATCATGGTGGGTTCCTGACAATAACAAAGCGCTCGCCCTACACGGGTCTGGAATGAAAGAGACATCCCGAAGAGGTGAATGACTCGTGGGGGTAGACGAGGCGGGGGGTGGGGGGTTAGGCTGGAGGACCCTCCTGTCGGGTGAAATGAGGAGAAGGAATCCGCAGCGGGTTTTGTTCCTTTGTGGCGAGCTGGGGGTCAGTCTCAGGGGAGTGGACGGCAGGCGGATGGCGGGGTTTTTGCAGCTGCGCGGCCTCCAGCACTTTATCTCGTCCCTCAGCAACCGCAGGCTCATTAAAGCGGGCCGGTCGCGCTCGCTGCTCAGTTCACGTCCCCAGTTTTTCCTGGCCCGCCGTCCTCTTTGTCTTCAATGCCGTATCAGATGGGTCTGAATATGGATTCAGCCGGAGATGGAGAGCTTCACAGCTGTATGCTAATGATGAAAGGCCTGACACGCTGCGATAAGGACGGATCGTATGCCCAGTTAGTGCACGTCATGGAAAAGCTACATAAATGAGCTTACACTAGACAGTGTGTTGTGTTTGTAGATCAAAGTCGTGATTTGGCCTCATGTTCCACTTCATATATCAGTATAAAACACATCAGGTGTCTTACATTTTAAAATCTGTGCTGGGTTGTGTTGTATCCACAGAAGTTTTTCATTGGATGAGCGTTCTGCGGATGCAACGCCATGTCAGAGAGCTGGACGGAATTTTGGAGTTGATAAATCTGAAAACATTCCCTCCGCATCTGTACAGGCTGTGTTTATCTCCTCAGCATGCGATGGCTTTTTACAACAGATTTTCACATTTGGTTGTCATTAGTTGATTTTATAGTCCAGTGTGACCCAAAGCGGAAGTTGATCTTTGTCATTCTCCTCTTTCTCACATGTCCATTATTACCACTGAATGTGTTTAGGGTTTCATATGTATGCAACATGTCTCCTTCTATGGTTTTTTTCACTTCTGTGGTGGTATAATAGCCCATTACAATTGCATAAGTAGGGTTAAAAAGCAAAATAAATATAAGATGTGTTGTTTTTTTTAAAATAAGTAACAGACTAACTTTTACACAAAATGAGCTCACTGGAACTGTCTGACAGCTGATGTAGCTCACAAGTCGTGATAACCACAAAGAAGGTTTATCATTATTGCATAGAATACTGTAGAATTTAAGCAGAAATATATTGCAGCAGTTAAAATCTCTTGTCTTTAGTGAGAACACAAGTGAATGACCTTCAAACAGTTGAGTTACTTTGCCAGCTGTGGCTCATAAAAAGCAGTTAGTTATACTGTAGTATTTATTGTTCCTTTATAATGAGGTCTGTTTCTTGATCAATGTGACACATTAGTTGAGCTGTCAGCACTGTCTCGGTGACGTTCTATCAGTCATTTTGATAGTCTTTGGTGAACGACCAACTGCTTTCACATGAAACTTTGATGATAATTGTATTATTGTTTTAATATGATATCAACATTTTGTGAGTTCAAGACAGCACTATGGCTAAGATGTTTTTTCTCGAACAACAAATCTGAGAAAGTCACACAATAAGAAATCAAAATGTGGATAAAAACCAGATATGCACATGATGATCACTGTAGTATTGATCTCAGGGAAACAGAAAGTTACTTTGTCAGTGCTTGCATTTTTACAGGGTGACTAACACAGTCCTCATTTGTGGAATTTCTAATCGCGCCACAGTTCGTTTGAAGAAGTTCCCCTGATCAGCCTCGTCACAGTGAAGTCCCCGAGACAGAGGAGTTCTTTCACTTTCACCTCCATTCGCTGCTGAATCCCAGCACACAGCTGAGAAAAACTCTGGTCTGAGCCCATGAAACTCACAGCCACACATCAGATTTCTCTCTGTTTAAGTTGGAGTTTCAGACGCTCCATGGAAACCCTATTTTGGTTTGGACTGGCAGGCGATCACCGGTCATTATCACTGCTGCGCCCTCGTCGCAGGAGCTCAGTGGGCCCAAGCGGTGGTGCCGCTCCGCTCTCTGCCCGCCTGCATCCCGCCTCGGTAGACCCAGTTTTAACAGAAGTGACTCATGTTAAAATTAAAGACAGGTTACTGGTTAGACATAATCCCATTCACAGTAATGGCTGTGTTCAAAGTAAACATTTGTTTTCCCTTTTTGTTACTGTTGCCATGGCAATCAGGCTCTCTGTTTACATGATTTACTTCTGGAATTTTTCAGTACATTTTTGAAACTCTTGGCGTTTCTGATTGGTGGTAACCAAACTAATTGATTGTTATATTACGTATACAGGTTATTATAATTTGGGTCAGTGGTGGTCTAGAGGTCAGAGGAGCGGGATTGGAAGTTCACAAGTTCGAATCCCACAGCAGACAGGTCACCACTGTGAGTCCCTGAGCATGACCCTTGAACCCCATCAGCTCCCCGGAGTGCCCTAATGCGACTGCCCACTGCTTCCTTTAAATAGACAAGCTAAATGCAGAAAATTGAATTGGTAAGATATGATCTATTCTTTCCTTTTTCCCCTCTTATCAGACATTAATAATTCTTTTCCAACATGAAATCAAAGTTTGCGTGGCAACTAAATCAGTTTTTTCAGATCGTGTTTCCTGCAGAAAATTGTTGAAATGGATCATTAGAATCAGCAAAATCGAGTTGTAACTGTTTGGATTTCCAGAAACGTTTCATTGATAGGTGGGTGATTTTATAGGTAAAGAGTGCATTTAGTGTTAAACAGTCCTGCTTAGTGAGCGAATGTCTCCACTTATCTTCCCTCTGTGCCCGAGAGGCCCCGGTCGCCGGGCAGGGGTCTGCCTAATGGTCTGTGCAGCTGTGAATTGATTTGTAGAGCGAGGACTCTGCAGGTGAGGGTGAGCGCTCAGACGGACTGCTCTGGGATACTGTTACAGCACCTGTGGGACCACACGGACAACGCACAAAGGCTTTTTGCTACAGAAATTAGGTAGCTGCAAGGTTTCTTTTTTAATCCCCTCCCGTTTTTTTTTTTTTTGTGGGAGAATCGGGTGATTTTTGTGCCACAGGAAATACACAATCAGACTCCGACTTCAAACAATCCCCCCTCGAGCTTTGGACGTTAAACCAGCCGATATGAACAAGCTTAACTGAATTAGTTTTCCCAGCTGCAGGCGCACCATCAGACGCATCCTGATTCATTCAATTTCAGGTGCAATCAGCACTGACATGGCTCCCAGTCGACTCATTCTCCGTCCCTCTAACAATAGTTTCTCAACAATACTTTCCTTCAGTTTTTCTTTCCTAAGGCGTCTTTGTTCGCTTGACCTTTTCCTTGACTTGTCCAAAGTCCTTCTGCAAGACACACACTTGCAGGGAATGAGGCATTTCTTTGTTTGCCGTTGTCATTTGGGGCGGTCCTCCACAGCTAAGTGGTATTTGCCATGTGAAGACAGCGGGGATTACGCCGTCGCTGGCTGTGCGTTAGAGAGGACAAACACAGGCATTAGAAAAGTGAATCATAAAGGGGCTCAGACAATAGCCGGAGGGGGGGAGAGGACGACAGGGACAGAGAGCAAAGAGAGCCAGAGTCAGACAAAGAAAGAAAAGGTAAGGCTTGTGTTTCACGGCTAACTGCGGAGGTCCGGGGTCAGACATCTGTGATCCATCTCGGCGCTGTGGCTTCAGCCCAAACAACCCAGCAAACCGCCCCAGCTATCACTCACTCCGAGGGGTATCGCTTTTTTAGTAGCCGCCCCTGACCTCCATCCATTCAGCTGTCAGCCTCTCTAAAGACGCACAGAGGAGGAGCGGTCACGTCGAACAGCTTCTTCTTTTTTTTTTTTCTTTTGCAGAAGTGGAAGTCACAAAATCTAAGTACTCATAAATACTGTAATTATGTAGTTTTTCCAGTTTGTCTTTATTTGTGTCATTTTACTAATTCACCGGTAAAATTGACACAATTTCATCTGCTTCATTACATTTGATTAGTCAAGTCACGACTGAGTATTTTAATTCATCAACATTTGTTTGTCTTTGTCTTTTTGTCACTTTGTGTTTTTCTTGCAGTTCTTCTTCTTGCTCTACTTCCTGTTACTTCCTGTTCTGGGTTGTGTTACACTGACCCACATTCAACGACATCTTCTCCAGTGCGTGCCACTGCAGTTAATTGCGAGCTGACCTTTTCCTCACCGTGCGAACATCCACGCCGTTGGCCTGAAAACTTTCAACGGCCTAACGGTGTTTTAAAGTTAATCTGCCTTCGTGTCGGCGAAGGCGCAACTGGAGCAGATTTAAGAGGGAAGGCATGCACTTAACCGAATCATGTAAACACTGGAGGTGATCTTATCGTCGCCTCAGGACGGTTGGCCGCGCTGAAGAAACCGTTACGGGCTTTTTGTTTCTGCAGACAGACAGACGGAGAGAGAGAGAGATCAGATTCCTGCTGGCCGACGGCCCGCGACACGGAGAGAGCCAATCTTTATCGCCGCTGGTAGGCGAGACGGTAGAGATGATGCCACCTTGTCTCTCCGACGTGATAACGCACGGCTTGGCGAACGTGAGCGAAGATGCAGAGAAGCGGAAAGTCTGTGTGGGTGCGTGTGTGCGCGTGCACGTGCCTATCTGAAACGCCTTTGCCCATTATGTCTGTCATCATGTCTGGGGAAAACTTGGCCGGCGTCCACTCGGGAGAAATTACCCTCCTGTCCGCATTAACACTGTACTTAATACACCTGTCTTTTACCGTATAAACAGAGAATACTTCACCACATCAACTGCGACAACACAGAGTGAATAAACCAGCCGTTACTTTAAGATCCTCATTTCTACTTCAACATCTTCGGTTTAGTCTTTAATGCTAAAGGTATCATGGTTTCTACTTTAAACTGTGAGGAGCAATGCTTTTAGCAAATGTCAAAAACAGATTAAAAAAAAAAAAGAACAAGACAAAACAGAAACTGGTTTCAGCACAGTTTAAACCAGGATTTAAAAAAAAAGTGTATTATTATTGATAAAAAGTGTGAAAATGATAGAAAGCCAGTCAAGAAAACTGCTAAACCCTGGCCAATAGAGACTAGTTAGAGTCTGCACTAGAAAACTGTCTAAACTAATGCAGAAACATGTTAAAAAAAAGCTGGGAAAAGGCTATAAAACCCAGTGCAAAACTGGATAAACACCAGTCCATACCATACCCAAATCCAGACCATAAATAAGACCCAGCAACTCTCTGACATCAGACAGAAACATACAGGAATGGAAGCGGTAAAAATCGGAAATAAAACCAGACTAAACCATTTGAAAGCAGTTATCAAGCTGTCCAAAGCCTGATCACAGGGGACTAATGAAAGACCGGATTAAACCTTAGAACTGTTACAGCCACACTGTTGAATAGGTGGAAACCAGTTACAAACCCACCTACACCAGGCCAGAAATAAAACGGAGACCAGACAAACCAACATCAACATGTCCAAAACACAGATTTACCCAAGACAGAACCTATCTGTATGTATCTGCACTTCATTTATACACAAGTATGTTTAAACGTGTGTGTAAAGTTTTGATTCAACTCTGTATTTTGGTTAATCTGTTGTAAAAAAACAGAGTGACATTTCACTTTCTGAAACCATTATGTGTGAACTTAATTCCACAAATTCCTGTTAAAACTCTGTCATGCAACCAAAAAGCTACATGTGACCATACTCCTGAATCTACAGCCAAGTATTTTCCACTATGTCTTGTTGCCCTTAATGTCATATATCACAATCGACTCAAAACAATAACATTCAGGGACTTTTTTTTTTTCTTTTTTAGACTTGATTAAGGCATAATTGAATGTTTTGTTGCTTGTGCTTGCAGGGACTTTTATTCAGGCTATTTTTGGTGGCGACGTCATCCCTGTGTGCGGTCTGCAGGACGTACACACATGCATTATTGCCTGCATTTAGACACACACACACACATACGGAAATTGGATGGAGTGTGTGGGTAATCGCTGCATTAGTGCAGAGTGTGTAATCAGTGTGCGCCCGAGGGTGTAAAACACACCTTGTGCTTTCACTTTACAACACAGATGATGGTTGTGCTGAGTGGAGGAGAGGAGTGTGTGCATATGTGTATGTGTGTGTGTGTGTGTGTGTCAGGCAGATTTAGGAGCTCAAAGAACTGGACATTAGCGGTGTGATGTCACTGAAAAAGATCAATTTTCATGTCCAAGATAATCAGTTTAAGGAATGAAAAATGATTTTCGATGATAAATGTTCTCTTGAAATCAGATCAGAAGGAAAATATGGAGTACAAGTGGACAACTTTTAGCACACAGACTGAATTATTGCATTTACTGGAAAAGACCGTATCATTTACTGTTACAGCTCAAGTGGTGGACCTTCCTTTATTTTTATTTTTTTGTGCTTTACTACAATGGTTGCCAGTGTAGTTTGTATTCATGGAATATAAACCCAAACTTATCAGGTGATTTAAAGCATACATTTATGACCTGCTGCCACAGTAGTGGAACAAGTCACCAGCTAGAGCATCTGTGATCCTACTGGCTTTAACTTGATTTGAAATTTGATAAATGTTTAACCACTTTTATTATTATGATCAGTAAAGAACTTGGCCTCTAACTTTCCAAGCAACCTTGACCCACGGGGTTGACTCCCATTTTAAATGGGAAGAATTCAGCTGATGAATCTGACGCTGTTGAGTTGATTATGTGTCGCTGAAGGGCGTGTTGCTCAGAAAGCGGTCAGACGCAATGTGAACCGTCTTTACGAGACCTGTTGTGAACATTAAACGGCTTTGTGTTCGCCTCCCCGCCGCCGTCAGCGGGCATCGCTCTCACTCAGACTGAAAGCGGAAGCTGCACAGGCACCAGAAACCCCACGTTTACTTCTTTTTTCTCCCCCTTTCTTCCCTTCTTTGAAGAGCTCCTGGCAGGACTTTCAAAGCCTCTCTGTCTCAGCTCTGGCTCCTAAACTAATGTGTGGTAAATGTAGCACAGCTGCCCAGCTGAGCAGGAACAGGCAGCAAGTATTGTTCTCTAGAACAATAATTGCTTTTATTTATCCATTTTTTTGTGTGTGTGTTGGGTGTGTTTTTCCCCTTCTTTGCACATTACGCCACCAAGTCGAGATTGTTTTTTTTTTTTTTTTTTTTTTTAATCTGCCGCTTGAATTTGATTCAGCAGTAGTGAAAAATATTAGTGTTCTCGTTCCTCTTGCATGATACTGAATCCACTGCGCTGCCACTGAGCGGTTTCTGCGGTGCTGATGCAGCAACAGTTTGTTGGCCTTATAAAAATGTTCCAGTGAGACACACACACACACACACACACAGACACACAGTTTCCACGCTTTACAGGGACATTGCATTGACTTACAACAGTTTCCACCAGATTTCGCTCAGTCGTAACGAAACCGTAGCCTATTGCGTAACATAAAAATGGATCGATTTCCCTCATGAGATCTTTTGTCCCCGCGGTGACCCGAGTTGACCTTGGTTGTTGAGGAATCAGGCTAGAGGTCACGTCACACACACACACTCAAAACATGACTTAAACCAGAAGGAAATTACGTTTTCTCATTCAGACCTTAAACTTGTGTCTTTACTGTACTGTAGCATGACTCCCCTTTGGTCAGTTTGAAAACACACACACACACACACACACACACACACACACACACACACACACACACACACACACACACATACACACTCACACACACACACACAGCTGAGCACAATGTTGAAGTCATTGTTGGTCCAGTCTGTTTCGTGTTGTATAAATAGACAGCAGCTGAAATGCCTGCTCACTTCCAGCCTTCAGATAGCAGGAACCTGATACAAGCCAGTTTACTGAATCTGCATTGTGCTGCTGTAAACTGCAGAAACAGATGTTCCGCTCCGGTGAAACACATGCATCTACAAGTTTCTGCTCTCCTTGCACACATGTTGTGTAAACAGCGGCGCTCTCACATCAGGCTGTTCAGGTGAGGTCATGCAGACTGGGGTTTTAGCTCCTGATCCTCCTCGCTCTTTAAATATTTGCTTACGTTCGTTACTTGCTCGTAATCGCTGCGCCGCCGCGATGAGGAGAGTGGATGAGGCCGGGGCGGGCGCCTGTTGCTGCCCGACACCTGTGTCGTGCAGCTTAGCTCCGAGGGATGGGGCTCCCGAGCAAGTTGGTTATTTTAATGATGGCGCTCTTTGCTCGGCCTCACATGCCTCTCATTACTGCCCACAGACCCAGAGAGCAACGCAGCGAAGAGAGGATGGGAGGGAGAAATAGGAAACAGATGTGATCTGCAGCGAAAGATGCGGCTGAGTCGTCGTCTTCTCCGATGCAGCTTGGTAAACAGTAACTCGGCTCGGATTGAACCGTTTCTGCACTTGACGGCCACGCGTGCGTCTACCATAAAACTCGTGGTTCAATATTGAGAGAGCTGCTTTTTTTTCCCCTTTCAGAATAAACGCAGACAAATTTGTTTATTCAACTCCAGTGTTGAGTTACTTTTGATCAGTAGGCTTTGCTTTGTGTCCAACTTACATTTAGATGTTTTCATAGTCGTATTGCAGTGTATCTGAAGTTGTGGTTATCGTTTAAATTTTTTGTAGGGGAGGGGCTGGAAGATCAGAATTGACCCTGTTATTACCGTATTAGACACTCGGCTGAAGCCAACGTTGTGGGTTTTGGCAACAAAAATTAAAGCTCGCCCTTGATTAAAATGATTATCTGTCAGTCAGTTAATCAAGCAGTTGTTTACATTGTGAATGACTGAGCGCCACAGAGAAGCAGTTCCAGTGTAGATGATCGGACATTGTTGCCAAAACTTTCTCCAAGTTATCCAAAGTGGTCAGATGTCAATGTGCGGAAACAGGCTTGTCGAAGGGATTTATCAATACACACAAATCTCACTTTTGCATCATCCAGTGACTGTCAACCCTTTTGATGATCTTCCCCCATTTACTTTCAAAGTAAATCGATAAGAACTTGCAAAGTTGAGCCTGTTTGCAAAGCATGCCATTTTTAAATGTACTTTTTTGTCCCAACGTGGAAGAAAAATGACCATCATGTAAACATTGAGTTTCTTTAATGTAAGTCAATGAAGGGTAGCAAATGTAATAACATAACAAGCCATTTTAAAATGTCCTTTTTTGTTGAAATAATCAAATAAATGATTTTTTTTTCTTCATGTAACTCAGTGAAAAGCAGTATGGCTTTTATTGCCTCAGTGATTGCTCCTTAGGGCCTATTAGTTAAGGCAGTATAGCATGTTTGTATTGCAGTTAAGGGCAACCTGTGGGAAATACCGCAGCTCGTCTCGTGACGATCAACAGACACTTTAAAGATGACCCGTAAAGGTGCATTTATGTAGACGTTTTTTTCCCATGACGTAGAGCCAAATTAGTGGGTTCTCCCTGTTTCCAATCTCAAGTTGAAGTCGTTCTCATAACTGTTCCACTGAATGATGGCAGCCCGCATGCGCCCCCTCCGTCCAGCTCCCCCCCCCGCTCCCAGAGCCCTTAAACACTATAAAAGAAAGACCCTTTTGTGGTGGGCCTGGCTGCATTGAACATACCTACAGCCCCCGCTTAATAGGCTGCCCCCCAGCTGTGGAAGGCTTCGACAGCTGAGCTCCACACACACCGGCATCCAGCGCTGCCTCGGCCCAGAGGTATTCCCCGGTTTAGTGCACGTTGGGGGCATTTTTCTGGCACCCCTTGAGAGGACGGAGCATAGTAGCTGGGTTGTAGCACTTAAAGGGGGGGGATACCCTTCAGCTGTGGCAATTTGGGAAAACAACCAATGAGAATTTACACTGTGAGGTTCTCCTGAGGACAAAACTCCGCTCAGAGCGTCAAACCGCTGGTGGTAAACGGAGGAATGTCGAGTCCCTTCTCTGGTTCGTATTATATAATATATATTCCAATTGGGTTTCTGACTTCATGCAAAATCATTGGGAAACACATTACAGTCTGTGGTCAGTGTTAGTTTTCCTTTTGTGTGAATTAAACGCACCCTGGTGGAAAATCATTGATTTCGAGGGTGACTGGCAATTTATCAGAGTATTAAACGCTGCTTGTTTTTCCACAGTTCATAAAAGTCGAATCTCGCTTGATTACATTACTTAATCAGGAGAGCGCCACGTTCCACTAAAAACATGCATTCGTTGTTTGATTGATATATATTTCTTTTCCGCTGCAGCTGTTCAGCTATGAATGTTCCTAAAAGCCATTTTGAGTATCCACACACTCTGTATCAGGTTTGTCTTTTACTCCACAGACTGATTAATCCTCAAGTGAGCAAAAATCAATCTTATATTAACTGTCAGGAAATACTAACTGGATTACTTGCTGATTTTCTTGCTTGTGCAGTGCACTTACAGTGCAGTCAAGGAGCTGGAAACGAAGGCCAACGATTCAGTTCTGCAGAAAAAACTACTACTTTCAAAGGTGTTCAGAACCGCTTCAGAACATTTTAGATGCATTTAAATCCTTGATTACATGCTGTGAAGTGCTGCCGGATCATAATCCAGAATCCCAAATACATCTTAATGAAAGCTGTGAGCAGATTTCTTGTGTTTTATAGTATTCCCAACGTTGAAGAGCTTTGAAAGAGTCATCTTTGGAGATGCTTTTTCAGAGATAAGTCAAACTTATTGGACTGAACCAATGATTTTAATGTTAATATTCCTTTTATTCTTAAATTAGATCAATTCATTATAAGTACCCACTATTTTTACTTTACAGTTATGCATGATAGATCAGGGTTATGACAGGAAACATGCTGTAAGCTTCATTGTTGACATTAACCTCAGAAATCACTCCACAGTGGTTTTTATTGACTCTGTTGGGGTCCATGAATGCCTCATGAGAATATTAGCATTATTGACCCATTCTTAATCCATTTGTTTCAGAGTTTTGTTTGTGTGTGTGTGTGTGTGTGTGTGTGTGTGTGTGTGTGTGTGTGTGTGTGTGTGTGTGTGTGTGTGTGTGTGTGTGTGTGTGTGTGTGTGTGTGTGTGTGTGTGTGTGTGTGTGTGTGTGTGTGTGTGTGTGTGTGTGTGTGTGTGTGTGTGTGTGTGTGTGTGTGTGTGTGTGTGTGTGTGTGTGTGTGTGTGTGTGTGTGTGTGTCAGATAAAGAATGAATGTTGTGATGAATAATTAGAAAGCCGTGGAGCTTAAAGGACTGTGTGTCTCTGCAGTTTGAGCACTGAGCGGCCCCCCGAGGCTCCTCTGGGGATCAGTGATGGATTAAGAGCATTGTCAGTCGAACCGTCCTTGGCTGTCCTTCTACTATCTGCATAAATCTCACTAAAAAAAAAAACCTTTCTGAGGTGCACCTAATCTTTACTTGGTGACCGCCTTATCTTCATCTAATCTGCTCCCATTCTTGCTGAGTTAGCGTTTCCGTGCATCCAGTTAAGTCAAACTATTGACCGGTCGTTAACAGAGCTGAGTGGTTTTCTTTGAAAGGCCTCAGTAAAAGGAACGGAGTCAGCCATTAGTTAATTATCCACAGTGTAAGATGTGTGTGTTCGGTGTCCGGAGGCTGGAGTGACTCTGATCTGCTGCTGGCAGCAGGGACATGTTGGTGGTGATGCAGTCTTGAATGATTGGCGCGATTGGTCGATTGATACTGTGATGATTAAATTTGTAAAACTGGCATCAATCGGCAGATACAACATCTGCACAGATTTCTACATCGCCGAGTGAGGATAGGAGTGACATTTGCTCTGTAACTTTTATTTATTTATTTATTTATTTAATCCAGCGCTCTTCGTTTTTCCACTTGTTTGTTTCTCTCTTTGCCTGTCGAAGCACTTTGAAAACCGTGCTCCTTAAATGTGCTCCACAAATAAAAGTTTTATTAGCAGTTATTAACCAGTGGGACTTCATTAATAGAGGCTCTGTGTTGCTTTAAACGCGCAAAGTTTGAGAAGCTGCATGCTTTAATTTACACCTTGCACCGAGAGCTTAATGTGTACGGGCCTCACAGTTTGTCCTGTTGTGCTCAACATTATGCAACTGAGCCACGGGGACCCAAATGAGGGCTGCAGACATCAGCGTCTCTCCCCTGCTTTGCTTTTCTTTTTTTTATGAACATGTGAAACAGTTTAGGAGCTTCTCCAGGTGCAGCTGCTCCTCCGTCTCAGGTTTAGACGGAAAATACCAACGAGAGAAGGATGCTCGCTATTGCCGGAGGAGCCGACGGCGGCTGAACTGTTGCCCTCTGGAGACGGTCGTGTTTTTGCCATTTGAACTCATCGCTGCATTGTTTCTCGCCGTCTCCGCAGGTGGAGAAGGGGAGCGCCGTTGCATCATCCGGATCTAAACTGAAGCGGTCCGGAGGAGGTCGGTGTTGTCTTTTCTTCTCACCTGTGTTTGTCCGTTCACTTCCTCCGCCCTCTTTAGAACGCTGACATGTGGCTGCAGCGTAGAGCTTTTCCTATGGAGTCAAACAAAGCAAACAGAAACTTAGTTTCCTGCCTTTCTTTTGATATTATTGTGGTTCCTGCCACCTTTGTCTTACAGTAATTTAAATGCAGCGTTTCCCCCATTGTTTCTGGCAGGTGTTACCTAACCGAACCTATTTAAAGACCCTGAAATCTCTGTTTTCATTGAAGGGATAACTGTACCGTGTCACGCCACTTTGAAGGTCTTGATGATGTAAGAACACAACTCACAGCCAGTAAACACAAATATGTAGCGAATTCCTACAGGATTACACACTCACACTCACACAGGGGACAGTTTACGAGTGTAAAAGTGTGTTTACATTTCGCCTTGCGACAGATTTGTCTGTAGTATTTACTGAATGTACAATCATTCTGATGCAACCTTTGGAAATATGTAATCTAAATAATAAAAAAAAAAAAAGACCTGATAAAAAAAACATGAAGACTATTCAAACCGGTACTGAACAGAACTGCAATCATTTATTAATGAATTCTCAAAAATCCTGAGATTAACTCATCGATTTACAGTCCTTTGTATTTATTTCCCAGTGACCATGTGGCAGACGTTAACAAAGAAATGACCTGAAACAAAAACCTACACCAGGAATGGATCAGAATGAATGAATGAGTCTGGAAACCCAGTATTCTTCAAGTGCCTCCATTGTTATTCAGCACATTTAAAAGATTATTTTCATGCTGACGTTGACAATGTAGTGATTTTCTACATGTGGAGAGAATATTCGGAATGCAGCATTCTGGAAAATCAAACAAACAAAAGGCAAAAGCTAAAAAAGATTGATTGAATGAGGCCGAGCTGGAGGCCCCCCTCCCCTTTAAATCATCAGCCGTGTGGACGCTCGGCTCCGTTGACCTTCTGCTAACTGCGTCTTCAGCAGCGTCGAGTTCACTGGGCATTGTCCTCGGCGCTGACTCTTCAGATCTGGACGGAGGAGGAAGTTGGTGGCGTTGAGGCGGTGGGAGGAGGATGGAGGTTGGGGGGGCATGTTTTTCCTAAATGGGAGAAAACAATGGAGGGGGAGACAGTGAGCGGGGACCACCTGTGAAGGTCATCCGAACGTGGAAAGCCCCGGCTAGCATAACAAACAGAATCATCGTTTGTCACTTCGCTTCCTGTTATCTCGCACGTGTTTTTGACCCGGCGCTGACACGCCAACGCAAATATTACACCGGTCCTTCACTAATGGTGGAGTTAGCCTGGATTCAGTGAGATTTTAAAGTAATCCATCAGTTTTTAGGAGCGTTTTCTGCAGCATACGGATCAGCAGTACACTTTCTTGGAAGCGTGACTCTCTTTGTGAAAGCACTTAACTCGTCTCACTTTACTCGCTCCTCCTGAAACCGGTTTGACAAAAGCTGCACACTTCTTCATTTCTCACCCTCTCACCTTTTTTTCTCTCCCTTTTTTCCATCCTCATTTTCACCCCCCCGTTGGTCCGTGTCCCCCCACCTCCCTCTCGCGCCGTGTTTAGCCAGGCGCCCAGGAGGAGGGAAGATATCACTTGATACTTTTATTATCCGAACCCTGGAGCGAGTGGATGTGGTGCCAGCGCTCCTCGGCCATGCTTACTTTTGATTTGGAGCGGGGTATCGGGTTAAGCCCCCCGGTGCCCTCGGCAAACGGCGGCTCTGCCCTTCTCCCGCCCTCCGGGGCCGTTTGGATAAAGCAGCCGTGGACGTCTCGGCTTGCAGGGGGTGGGAAGTTGGAGGGGGTCGGGGGGGGCTTTGCGTTGTTTTGTGCTGCAGTGGGAACCTCAGCTCCCAGCAGCAGGTCAGCGCCACAGGGAAGTTGGGATTAAACTACACTCATCCCCGAGCACAAAACACAGCCGGAACAATGCCTTTTGGCCCCCGAGAGGAGCGGAGGGCCAAATTCCATCAACCCAGCTCAGCAAGAGCCGCTGAATTTCCTGAGTCTGGCCCAGAAAATAGGATTTGAAGTGGAGGGACTTTTCTCCTGTGACCCCCCGGCCCCCAGGTTTATGGAGCCCGGGGCTGTTTTCCGGGGCCGAGGTGGGGCTGGAAATGGTTAGGCATAATGGAGACAGTGTTGGGGGCCCCGGGGCCCAAAACTCTGCAGCTCTCTGAAAAGTGGCGGGAGCTCCTCAGGGCTTCCCAGTCCATCAGCAGTCAAAGGAAATAGGTGTGAAGAATGTGGCCCCTTATTTGTTGAGATTTAAACACACCGGAGGCAATAAAAAAAAAGAGAGCGAGAGAGAGAGAGTCATGGGTTATTATACACAGAACGGAGACAGTTATGATGATGCTCTATTATGTGAGATTCTCACTGTCTGAGAAAGAAACTCATTTCAGGGTCCAATTAAAATCATGGTGCTTGTTTTTGGAGCCTCGCATTCAAACTCCTGTTTCCAGGAGAGATCTGCTGACGGAGACCTCTGAGAATGATACTGACTGTAAATAAAACTGCATGTTTCAAAGAAACATCTGAGGAGTTCTGCAGAGTTGCACGGCTCAGATTTTCATGCGCTCATGTCTTCTTACTGGTATGTAAAGATGCCAACAACAGCTTGTTAATTCTCTGGGTTTTTACTGCTTTAATTGTTGACAATTATTTGTTATTTCAAAGTTTTTTTCTATATATGCTCATTTGGTAGTTGTGATAATGGGTTTGTCATTTAGGTAATTGATCAAGTAAACATGATTATTGCTGCGGCGGGTTTGATGTTCTCCAAGTGTCTCACGTTAGAACAAATTCAGGAGTGGCTACTGGAGAACAGGCTGACTTTACCTCAGACTTTCTGGCATCATGATATGTGCTTTAAATAGTTTTTGATGCTTTACCGACTGTTTGATTATTAGATTTTATAAATATAAACATTAATTTGGTTATTGGGAGCTTAATACTGTTTTCTGCTCGCTGTAATAAAAATACCATTCAAAGAGGAACAATTTTGTTTTATTTGATTCCTGAACCGGAGCAGCAACTATCAACCGAAACCATATCTGACATTTAACGTCTGTTACCGATCTGGGACCCAGCATTTAGTGGTTGTTCTCAAGTCAAGGTCACATTTAAGCCATAAAAAAAGAAAAAGCTAACTAATGGAAAATAATAACAAGTTCGTTTTCAACTTGGTCTCCAAAAGAGTTTTGTCATGTTGGTATCAGTTTGCAGAATTTTAACTCGAGAGATTGAAATCATGAAACACTTCAACATCATATCTCAACCAGAGGAAAAAAAAAAAAATGAATAAGCAGCAAACGCAGCCCGGTCTGTTCGGCGCTCTCTGCGGTTTCACCGCTGCGCTCTCATTTGTTCTGGTATGCGTGGCGAATGTCGGCAAACTGGATATCGCCATCATGAAACCCGATGATGAAATCTGCAGATTACAAGTCAGAGGATTGTCAACCGGTGTACGGTCCGGCCGTGTACCTAATTTCATGGCAATCCTTCAGGCCTGAGGCCAAAACTATGAAACAATGGACTGAACAGAACTTGATATTCCACATTTTGCTTTGCAATTGAAAACACTTTTTGTTTGAACCGTCACAAGTTGATTGAATGCAAAACGATGCCAGCAGGTAAAAACTTGCAAACTTTTTTTTTTTTTTTTTTAGTAATTATCTGTCTGTTTGCCTGTCCAGCTGTCTTTGTAAGATTGTCTGTGTTTCTAATTAGCTTCTTATCATTTATTTAGCGATCTTTACAGCGTTCTAGTTATATATGGCCTTCGTTGGAGCTTTATCGGTAGTGGGTGTGGAGGATAGGTGGACGGAAACCTTCCCTCATCTCGTAGACCACCCACTTCGAGACCCGGCTGCCGTACATCAGGCGGTCTTTGTTTTCCGTCCGTCACCCTTTTTTTTTTTGGGTCGTATGGTCAAAATGAGAAGATTGTTGACCTCCACCTTCCTCCTCCTCCTCCTCCTCCTCCTGCAGAGGCTTCACTCCGTCGCCTCCTACCAGGGCGACTCCTGCTCCGCCTCAGACGCAGACTGACACGCGGTCCGTCACTCAGATTGTATAAACAGATGTTTCCAGGGGGGGAAACGCTGACCGAGATCAAACGTGCGCGTGTTTTCCGAGCCCAGATCCACATGTGTTCCTGTATACACGGCCACGCCGTGTTTTTATTATGCTCCATGCATGTATTTGAGCTGAAAAAGACTCTGGGGACAGATGGGATTGTTTTTCCTGCTTCCCCCTGACGCCGCTTGTTTCGCTCTGACCTCTCGTCTCAGTCCGAGGTGTGAGACGTTCCCGGTGCCTCTGCGGCCGACACGTTAACTCCACACCTCTCGCAGGTGCGCTCCCCGCTGACCACAAAGCCGCGGGGGCCGCTCGACGCCCGGGTTCTCTCCGCCGCGAACCCTTCTTCCCCTCCTCTCTTTCTTTCCCACGCTCCTGTCTTGCTTCCCCTCCTCCTGCAGCTCAGCGCTGGGATTTCCTCACCTTCAACACATCCGCATGTTTATGCTGCGGCAGGACTCCCCCGCCAAGTACATAAATTAGCAAATATGCCTGGGAGATAATGCGGCCGCACTAGGATACGCTGAATTACAGCCGCTGCTGACAGCAACATAATGGATAGAATGATGAGGCGTGACCTCGGCGGGAAAATCTATCTGTCTCTTGACCCCAGCTGTCATATTAAATGAACGAATCTGCGCCAAATGTACCAAAGATATGTTGTGAGAGAAGATATGATATAGAAGAACATATAAATCAGGTGTTCCCAAGTTTGTTTTTCATCCCTGGAGCAATTGAGATGTGTCCAAAAGGGCTGTTGTCTCTGATCTAAACGTTACACTTCATTATTATAAAGGATCACCGGCAAAAGTTTATTTTTTACTCACTCGAGTAAAATTTACAATTAGGATATAAATTGGTTTACATAGCTAAGCTAACATGTCTTTATGATGGTCCAGATTTTCTGTCCCATCTGAGTTTAAATTGAATATGTCGAAAACGAGACACGTGTTTTTCTGTGTCCCGGTGGAACTGCTTCATCTTTAGAAAAATATTCTGCGTGATGGTTAATCGAAACGTCATTCGCTCCGCAGCGTTGTTTTTAAAACCGTTCTTCATTTGTGTACCGTTGTTTGGAGGTGGACTGTCTTCCGACTGCTCTGTAGCTCCGACTAGTGGTGAGCGGACGCACGACAGCAAAGCAGTGTCTTGTATCTGCGTAAAACACAAACTGATCAATATTTCTGGTGCTGACTAGTGATGGTTGTTTAAAGGATTAAGCAAGTAGTTTATGAGCATGTCTGATTGTTAACCGGCTGAAAGCAGATAACAGAATTGAAGCAGCTGCAGCAGTTCGTTGAACACAGTCACAGAATCGCAGGGTGTTAAAGACACAACCGAAAATTTAACGTTTCATTTTTTTGAAGAGCTACAGACTGCAGCATATTGATTCCGCAGCGCATTCAGTAAAGCCACGTTCCAGTGACGGTACGCAGCAGTTGTTTTAATGTAGCTGCATCCTTGAAGTTGGCAGATGGTTGCAGTTTGTCTTTATAAGGTGTTTAAACCTCAGTTCAAACGTTTTGCACAGGGAAGATCTGCTATGAGATGGCTCTTTTATGTATTTTTTTTTTTTTTTTTTGGTTTTCTTGAGGTGAAGTTCTGCCATAATCACAGAGGATAAGAGGACGGTATGCTGTTCACAATCGTACACTATCATCAAGCGTCAGATTCTCTGTTTTCCCCAACGTTTGTTTTGCACTCGAGACTCGTCTAATAACGTGATTTCGCTGCACAGCGAGCTGTTATTTTCCTCAACTAGATACTCCGCAAGATTTGAGCTGAACCACATATTCCATCTTTGGGGTTTTTTTTTTCTCCTTTCCACTGCTTTCCAATCCGTCCTTTCCAAGCGGCCACCTTTAAAAGCCGTATTCAGGGCGGCTGGACGGTGGAGAATCGCAACATGTGCAGCTGCAGCCGCGATTGAAAACACGTGGAGATACAATCCTCCACCAGATATCCGAGGCACGTCCGGGAGTCGAGTGTCGACACGAGCCAAAATAAAGCATTTGGTTTCTCTGCCCTGAAATCAGTTCCTTCCTTCCTTTGAGCACTTTATCAGACGGAGGCTTTGGCACACCTGGACCCGTGGACGCTCAGACGTTACCGTGTGCACCGCAGCCATGCTCATAGCTGTGTTTTTACATTATCAGGACATGTGTAGAAACTCCAAAAAGACCTCATTCTCTACAGGTGGGGGGAAGAATACAAGCTTTCTCCGTCCCTCAAGTCATCAATTTTTCATTTGTCAGTGCGAATCGTGAGAAGAATAAAGTCTTAAAGTTTTCCCTCACCTCATGGAAATCCTCATTTTAGTGAAACTGTCTTTTATCTGAGCTGCTGTCGCTCTGCTTTGCTTCAGTCATCTCACTTCTTCAGATCTACACGGTGCTATTGATCAACGTCTGACTGGGAAAGATGAATGACCAGGCGGGTTTGAGTCCGGCCCTGTGAGTGATGGTCCGGCCTGCCGTGCGTCTGCCGCGTACCTGTGGATCTTTACTCCCCTGTGATCCCCCGCTCTTTGAAGTGAGGGTCTGTACTCTGTCTGAATCTCCCAGAGCATCTTCTCCCCGGCTTTAGCGGCTTCTCCTGCTTTTCTCTCCCGTCTGTAAGACGATACCCGGGCAAATCTGAGTCTGATCTGCGTCTGAACGGCATAATCGCCAAGGTGATACGTGAGAAGCAGATCTGCTGGGAGTCGGGTGGGACTCGCAATACAAACAGAAGAGCGCTGAACTTAACCCAAACACCTCCAGGCCAATGTCCGGTTCCAGATTTCCCAAAACATTACAGTGAACCCAAACGGTGCAGACAGGCCCTCTCTCACGAAGGCGCTGGGCCGTTTCTGAGGACGGCCTAAAAACAGTGCAGAAAATGTCCTATTATGGTTTTTCTTTGGATATATTAGAATATTGTAGAATTTTGCAGTTGTGATTTGATTTGTGATGAATAAACACATGTGTGTGATGTTGATGTACTTTTTTTTTTTAAAAACATCAGTGGTTAAATGGTCATTTTTTTAATGCACAAAGCTGAATATATTAAAGACACTTTATTACATTTTCATTTGTAAGCTGTAAACCTGTAACGAGCCATGAAGGGACTGTGATTTTATCTTGGTAATGGACCTAATATTAGCTTCCTTTTACTACTTTATAGTTAAGAGAGTTATATTTAGTCGATCCAACTCACGAGTTGACATGCAGAATGGGAAACGCGCTTCTGTCAACCTCCGTTTGAAATGAAGGGCTCATTGTTTCGCAGATTCTGAATGGTAAAGCTATTGGCGTTATTGCTCCAAACTGCATATGTGCAACGCGGAGATGGAAAGCTGGCAGGCGGCGAGGGGTGTGGCTTACAGGCGGGAGACTTAACCAACACTCAGTTGCTGTTTTGTTGAGGGAAAGAAAAAAAAAAAGAATAAGCATTTCTGTGATATTCTAGACTTCTCAGGCAGACTTTGTGTGGCTTTTAAATGGCCCATTAACCTCCTCTCATACCGCTCAGTCAGGATGAGTCACCAGGGTTTATTAGAAATGGGTCAAAGGAGGGTTTTTTATTATCTTGAGCCGACATGCATGTGAACCCGAAGCGTCTGTTTTTAACTGCTAACCCGGCCCGTCTTCCATTCAGACTGATAAGGAAGGCCTCTTCCTCTGGCTTTCCTTGGTGTGGAGTGCCCAGGAGGGCCGATCAGCTTCTCTTCCTGTTTAAATCAGTCCCTTTTTTTTTCCCCCCACCGACTTTTTTCGTCTTCATATGGAACTCATTTGCGAGTGAACACTAAGAATGGGAGAAACTCTGCAGCTGACTGCAGTGGTGTTGGCACAATGAGCGCTGTTTGCTGCTGTAAGCAGTCCTGGGACACTTTGCGCCAATCAGCCGGAGAAGTAATCAATTAGTCAGACACCAAAGCATCTGTTCGGTCAGTCAGACGTCTCAGCATCCCGGCAGCCTTCTCATCAGCCATTTTCACTGTTGATTGAAGGAGGAAGAAACAGGATTAGTGACCCTTAATGGCAGCATAGTGGCTCACTTTTGCACTTCATGCATAAAATAAGTAATAAAACAAACATATTTCCAGTTCAGACTCCAAGCTAGAAATGTACTGGCTGCATTAAAGTCACATAAGTCATATACTTTTATGTTTCCAAGGAGCAAACAGGAGTGTAAGTATATAAAACAACTGGCGAAATTGGCAGAATGATCTTTAAAAAGTGTACTTCATGTTCTAGATAATACACAAAAAAAGCAAACCTAGCACTTGCAAATTCTGTTTTGATGCCGTTCAAACAGACACATACTCATATAATCAGCAGCGTCGCCATATAGTAAAAACTGCGTTAAGTGTAAGTAAGTCAATATGTACACTGTAAGACTACTTCGGTAAAATTAAGTTAACATGCACAGTTACACTGGAACAGCTTTGTATTTTCTCTAACTGCAGCTTATAATTCACATAGAAACGTAGCTTTTTTCTGTGTGTGCATAAAGAAACACTGTCCTATCGTCTGAACCAAGGGTGTCAAACTCGTTTTAACCCGGGGGTCATATTCAGCTCCTTTCCATCTTTCCATCTAATAGTCACGTTTGCAGGTTTGACAGGTCTTATTATGTTCAATATTACATCTTTAGTGTAAATTTGTGTCGTACCCTAAGCACAGTTTTTTGGGTGTGTCTTGGGTTTAGAGCAGTGAAAATACAATCCTCATTAGAACCAATAGGAAGGTGTTGGCTTTGGCTGGTTGAGAGAGAGATAGAGAAAGAGAGCGAGACCCTCTGCTGCTCCAGCTTTTGTTGTTTTAACCCACATTCAGCACTGAAATATGGCCACCATGTGGACCCTCTCAAGAAGTGTGGCTCCGGCTTGTGGGCCTGGCCAATCGCAGCAGACGCGACGGCGTGGGAGGAGGGACGTAGGGGAGGGTCCGGGCGTCTCCGGCGCGAGCAGAGGAGAGTCGGTTCAGAGGAGCCACATCTCCAGGAGAGCCGGACCATCTGCAGGCCGATGGAGACAGGTTGGATTATCGTCACGTTCTTATGAGCTGTCCTGGATTTAACTCCTGATGTGACTCATTGGGTGAACACGTCTTCATATTTAGTGCCAGGCTGATGTAACAGGATGCAAAAAAAAAAAAAAGAGCGTTTTCTGATGTGTATCACAGCCTCTCTGGAGTGTGTGAGAGCCGCAGGATGCTGAGCAGATGTGCAGAAGTGTTTGGAAAGATTTGCTCGTTTGCTGTGGAAAACTTGACCGAGGTCTCCTTTGTTATGCACTGTGATTGTTCCCATTACAGTCTGCAATTTTCCTCAAATAATGACAGGGCTGGGTCTTATTCTCTGACGTTCACCGGGGAAACAAAAGAGATGCATGCTGCGCTTTGATTGCGAGTGACTCATTTAGACGGCTGTCACAGACCGGGAGGTTAAAGTTAAAGACTATTTCCAAACCAGTTCATTCAAACAAGCAGCCTGCAGACTACAAGACTTCCCTTTATTCTAAAGTGGGCCGAAATCCGCGCCCTTTCATCCCGACAGGTATTGTTGATGTTTTCCCTTTTCTTCCTCGACAAGCGAAACTGCCTTTAAAGCTTCAGCCGACTCTAAACAAACAGTCGCTGCGCTGATGAGTGAGTTCAGTCGTGACAGGTCCATAGACGGCAGATTGTTTCCCGGCAGTGGCGGCGTGGAAAGGCCTTTCCTGTCGTTTTGTTGGTGCGATAAGAGAAAAGCTGAGTGGACAGTCTGAACAGGAGCTGTGCCTTAAAGCTTTAATGCTTAACAAGACAAATAGCTGGGAAATATCTTAACAAGCACTGGATTGACAATGATGATCATCTCTAGAGCAGTCGCTCCCAGTTTAAGCAGTAATAGTAGTTCAACATGTGCATTACTTATATTGTTCTGATTTTGACCGCAGTTTATAAACCTATACATAATGTGCATGAAAGCAAATGAATGGGAATCCAACTGCAGGCAGGCTGTAACTAGGTGTCAAGGTTTGTTTGATCAGGAGGTTTTTTTGGTAGCAGCGAGCCTCACTGTCTCCAACATCACCAAATAAGACATGAAGTGAGAATGTTCTCATTTTTTCCCCTTAAGATATTTTCACATGTTCTCATTGACTCACAGTTTGGCAGAAAAATCCATGAATTCCACAAAATGGAGCACCGACTTTAGTGATTATCATGTAAAAACATTTGTCATGATCAAAAAATGAAGTCTTGAAGAAAAAAAAAAAGTTATTTGTGGTCTGAAAGAGCTACACTGACATTAGTGATCACCATGTTTACCAACCTGTTTATAGAAAACCTCAGAGGAGGAATCTTTCTTTAAAGATCATCTTGCATGATATTTGTTATTTTCAGAGGATGAATCCTTGAGATTTGGATGAATTTCCTTTTCTCAAAAAGAAACGCAAAAAAAAAGAAAAAACATTTGTAGTTTCCAGAGCCTGAATCACTTCTGAGATCACAATCCTGTTAAACTAATCATCCATATCTCTATCGTGGCACCCTTTTTGAAGATGCTGATTCTGTTTTCTTAATTAAAAATCTCTCCATCTTGTCTGGAAGCCTTGCATGAGGGTTCATGTTCCCCACAGGCGGAGCTGCAGTCTCCTCGGTGGTCCCTCACAGCTCCGCGTTGTTGCCACCATGAAGGTTGTTTCTGAAAACGTCTTTGCGCGTCGACGGGCTAATTAAAGAATAAAAGTGAGGTCCAGCTGTGGAGACGACTCTCTCTTCTCCCGCTGGCTCCGCTCCGTTCGGAGGGCCATGTGTCGGATCGCAGGGCGTCCTGTAAGCGTGCGCACGGGGGGGGGGGATTAGTGTTGTGGGTCAGCGGGGTTGGTGGCTGCAGTCTGACGGCTGTAAACTCCGCTGTATATGTAAACCGAGCCTCAAATAATCCTCTGTCTGCCCCAGAGTTACTCAGAGAGAATAAAAGACATCATAAATCCACCAGCAGCTCCTTGTACATGGGGAAACTTTTGTTCTCGTTCAGATGTGCCTGTCTGAGAACGGCCAGCAGACGTCTGTGACAAATACCAGGTACTTTCACAGAATCAGACTTGTCCGGACTCGTTCCAGCTCCACTAACCCACATTCGAGGCGACTTTGAGGAAATTGAAACCCCCCCCCTCCCGGTACATGCTGCGTGACCCCGCAGGCGCACGATGCAGCCAGGCGAGGTCAAAGGTTAAGTGCCCCGGCCTTCAAAGCCCCCGTATCGCCCAGCTGGTTCGCATTGTTTCAGCTCCACTGTGTTTTCCAACAATATTCCCGTCAGTGAGGAATTAGCCTTCGCAACTGGCCGGCAGACGTTTGACCCCCGAAGCTCCGGACGGCCCGTTGACTCTTAAATCCAAACGTCAAACATCGGCCTCGTCAGAACACCTCTGGGACCTCGGCAGTGCGAGTGTGAGGGGGTGTGGGAACGGTGCCGGTTGTGAGTCTGCGTATGTTCCCGCATCTGTTCACGGTGAGGCAATGAGAACGCTCGTGATTCATGAAATTAACTTTGGTCCAAGTCCACTGAGGCGGCTGTCTGTGCTTGCTCTTATGATCTCATCTGTTTTACACAGTCCAAACATACTCTGTTAACACACACACACACAAAGACACACATATGTGCACTGCCCTGCAAAAAGACCACAGATCTGGGTCATTTTCCCTGCTGGAAAAAAAAAAAAAAAGAAAGAAAAAACAGAAAGAAAAAGGGGCAATAAAAGAGAACAGTTGTTGATATCTCAACAGGATGACAGAGTTCAAAGTTTGTGTGAAGCTCGTTACACACACGCACACACACTCACGGGGATTTTGGCCGTGAGCGAGCGGCCGCCGTGCCTCCTGACCCTCGCTGTCGGGGCACGCCGGAGGGCAGGGCAGTGGAAACCTCTCAGCGGTGCGGGCGGCACACGTGTCGGCGGCGGCCCCCGGCTCCCTCTGCTGCTCTGCCAAACGCTGCCCGGCGAATGACTAACAGACTCCCAGGAGGCAGCAGGGAAACCAGAGCAGAAAAAAAAAAGAGAGAGAGAAAGACTCAAAGAAAAGAAACAACTCTCGGTTTTGGCCCTGAGTTGTATTTATAACATGGGCAAAAAGGCTCGTCTGAGCTCTTTTTAATCTTCTCTGGCATTCCAGCTTCTGTTTTAATGTAGGTTCTGCTTACATTTGTTAATGTCTCTCAGATAACATCTCAAACCTTTGATTTTTTTTTCTTTCTTGTCTGTCTGCTCTCCAGAGGCCTCAGACTGAGAGGTTTTATTCCTTCACTGTTTGCTTCAGTCTGCAGCTGCAGCAATTAGTCAACTCATCCGATGACAGAAATATGACTTCCTGTTTTTGTTTGACTTCTTGCTTTTCCAACTTTTGAGTATGATTATTTTTCCACAAACATGGAACTGAACGTATTTCATTTATTTGTTTTGGACTACTTACATTCTCAACATTTCACTTTTTAAAGAAATAGCTTAGATAAAATAATCAAGTAACTAACATTACGATATCTAGTTAAGATCATTTATCATGCCCACAAGGTGCTCGACCACGTTTTTCCATGTCTTTTGTCACATAAATTGTCACTATCATGGGTGTAGCTCCTCCGGGAGCCTCTGTGAAAGGTCAAACAGCACACGGTCACAGATTTCTTTGTACTTGCGTCTGCCTTTGAAACTGATATTGAGGCTCCAGTTACAAGTGCTTATTGGTTCATGGCTCACAGTGTCTGAAACCTGGCCAAGAGAAGGAAATGGGCTTCTGGAAACAAAAGGGGAAAAAAAGATAGAAAAAGACCTCAAATTGCTGTTTGCAACATTCAGCAACAGCTTGAGTTAAGACGGCAGAAAACGCCCCATTAAGTGGCTTTTCTGTGCACGGAGAGAAAAACTGAACCGTTAATATGAAAATTAGTGCAAAGCTGATGATGACTTTGTGAATTGTGCTGCATGAAAATCTCTTCTGACTTTAATGTCCTTAAATGAAGAGAAAAAAAAAAAGGACAAATTGACAGGCAGTGCTGCCTGCAGCCATAAAAGACACCAAATCGATTAAAATAGGCTCTGGACGTCAAGATTACTTCTTCAATTCACTTTTCACATCCTGCACGTGCTTGTAGTGGGCACAGTGGCTCGGCTGGGATAATGAGGTCTGGTTATTTTCCATTTTAACAGCAATAGATTAGGCCCACTGGTGCATCTCAAAAGAAGATCACTTCTTTTTTTATAGAGCTGTTGTGATGAAGCAGTGCATTGGATTAGAGAAGGTCACAAACAGCTGTTTTGATGCATTTTTCCTTTCGCAGGTGTGAATTTTTTCACTCCAAGAATGTGCAGTAATTCAATATATGAATGCTCTACAAATATAACAGAATTTAGAGCACGTGAAGGTTAAGTTTTTGAGTGTATGTACCATGAGGTCCTTCCCAGGTCCGGGGCATTATCATGCTGTCATCCGGCTGTGACAGATGTGGCGGTTTGGTGTGTTTATTCCCCAGCTGTGTCTGAGCTTTACGAGCTGCGACCACCTGATCTCGGTGTCACTGACTCAGCAGGGTTCGTGGTGCTCGGGGGGGTTATCAGCGGTCACGTGACGGCCGTTACATTATCGGCCGTAGTTTGACCCCGGGTCGGCTCAGCAGTGTGGAATGAATGATGAGATCCCCCCCCCCCCCCCCCCCCCCCCCCCCCGTCTGCATCCGCTCCTCAGGCCTCCTTTTCTTTCGTTTTTTTTTTCCATGTCTATTTTAACCTTCCTATCTCCTTCTTCACACTGCCTGCACGTACACACGTGCGCAAACTCAAGCGGTGTGCGTGTAAACTTTGTTTTTTTGTCTTTAACGACCTCAGTTGTGGAGATCTGTGGGGCGCAGGATGAGTGGACACAGATCTTTAGACACAGAGAAAACGGAGGAGGGCCACCTCAAACAAACACTGCACAGCTCATTGTGAAAGATCTACACTCCTCCTCCTCCTCCTCCCGCACACTTTCCTCATCCCCTCTGTTTTTTCCCAGATATAACGTGGAGGGGGAAACCGGAGACGGAGCTGTGCTTCCTCCAACTCTTCTCAGAGTTCCTCTTTTATACATGCAATTACCTTTTATACATGCAATTAAAGCACTCACCCTGCTCTTGTGTGCCTCTGTTTTATCTCTTTAGGTGTGTCTGATGTGACGCCAGCGGGCTGGCTCAAGGAACTGTACTTCAATACAATGTAGACACCAAAAACCAGGCAGGCAGAGCAAGAGAGACCGAGCCGACCAACGGAGGGCGAGTTCAAGGAGGAACGGCAGCCGTGTGGAAGATAAGAGGCAAAGAGAAGAGAAACGCAGCGTTCGGGACTGTGAATCATTGACCGAGGAGCTCTCCGAGCCGTCGCCCGCAGTCCGCCTCTTCCCGTCCGAGCGCAGGCTCGCTCCCAGCCGCCGTCAGCATGTGCCATGTCATCGTCACCTGCCGCTCCATGCTGTGGACTCTGCTGAGCATCGTGGCCGCGTTCGGGGAGCTCATCGCCTTCATGAGCACCGACTGGCTGGTGGGCTTCCCCCGCACGCCCGACGCCGTCTACGGCCCCCATGGGGCCACCGCCGCCGGGGAGGCGTACCGGCCGACTCTGGGCATCTACGGCCGCTGCATAAAGCTGCCCCACATGCAGCGGGGGATACTGTGCGGACCTTACGCGATACACTTCGGGGAGATTGCCAGCGGGTTCTGGCAGGCGACCTCGATCTTCCTGGCGGCGGGGATCCTGCTGCTGTGCGCCGTGGCGTTCATCTCGGTGTTCACCATGTGCTTCCAGAGCATCATGAAGAAGAGCATCTTCAATGTGTGCGGACTGCTGCAGGGGATCGCAGGTGAGACGTGCACACGTTTACTGCAACAGACATGGGAGGAGGGACTAGTGGCCAAATTGAAACCCATCCAGATATCATTGCCTTCACAAGCAATTCCTGAAACTAGATTACATTCTCTTGAGAAACTTGAAATAATCCCAGCATTGTTCTCGCCATGTCTTGAGCAATGTTGGTATTACCATAAACGGTGTGACGTGTCTTAGTCCTGCTGGTGAGGAACAGATTGATCAAAGACATTCGTGTTTATCTTTTCAGTGGGCAAATGGCTTCAAAACCCCGCCGTCCAAACCAACAGTCTGACATCCACACTTCACAAAGTCATCCTTCATCAAAGTTTTTGTGCTTTATCATCACATTCTAGCAATTTTCCTCCCACTTTGTGATGATTTGATTCCACTGCAAGCTTTTCATCCAAACTAAACCAGTATGTATCTGCCTGCTGGTGAATCTCAAAGCGTATTTGTAGGGTGAGGACACAATTTGGGCTAATTTACAATGGAATAAAATGTCTTGTATGTTCAGCAGTGGATCTAAAGAGGGCTAATTTAGTTAATCTGACCCTCATTGTTCCTCTTGGTTCCTGTAGCGTCTTCCATTCATCAAGGTAAATGAAAACGTACTCTGTCAGCCCAACACCTTCAATTTGAGCGCCACAACTACCACTGCTGGAATGATGTGTTTTGAACTCGTGGAGCCTCCGGTAAACGCTTAACCCAAGCCACAGCTTGAAGTTGAAAAGCCTTGTTGGCCCTTTGCTCCCTTCAGCTGGAGCTCCTCTTAGACTCGGTTGACCTGAATCGCAGCAGGAGTGCGCACGCGTATCTGTGTTTGTGTGTGAAGGGTGTGTGTCTTCTGTCTGAGGTCGGATCGCGGCTCTTCTTTGACTCACTGCGGTGAACTGTGGAAGGGAGGAGGCCATGAGATCACGCTTGCGGACGTCTACTTTTTTCTTTTCGCTGTCTGGTCATTATGGTTGTCCCCTTGATTGTTTCTTTGGGCAAAACAGAAAACAAAGGGTATGTGATGAAGATAGGACCCATGAAATCCTCAATGATTTGCCCTTCAGTTGACCTCACATGACTGATATCACATTGTTTGACTGAACTTCATTGCTAGAGTATTTCGGCTCTTGTGCTGTGTGCAGAGAGTAGCCAGGGATCAGTGCAGCCTCAAGTGTGACGCAAAGCGGCAGCAAATGGACACTATTAATGCTGCACAAAGCGCCCAAGGTCATATATAAAGACCTGACTGCTTCTTGCTGGCGAAGCCAAAAAGCTGAAGCCGGTGTCAGTTTCAGACTGGAAGAGCAGACGACGTCTCAAAGCAGGTCAGACGTTTGGGACTCCAATGAGGACAAGGCTACTGAGCTTTCACAGGTTCTAGTTGGCATTATTTGATGACCTTTGTCCTGTGACAGATAGCTGACCTGTCCAGGGTGCACTCTGCTCTGCCTTCAGTCATCATGATCCGTTGTGTGGATAAATCAGTATCAAGACATCAGGGCTTTATTGGTATCTAATGTCTATTACATGGATTGACTGGGACCTTGAAGATGCCGTCTTTGCGCTTTGTGTTGAAAGCGTGGAGTCCGGAGGTAATGAAAGTGGGGAAACCCACCGCTGGGTCTCCTCATTGTGGAGAGGATGAGGATGTGGAAGAGGAAAGGGGGCGAGAGGAACTTCAAACGGCGGGAGAAAGGAGGCGGTGGCGTTTCCTGCGATAACTCTTCGCCCGTTTCAATCTCAGGAAGAGATAAGTCCCGCAGCCTGCCGGACGTCCAGCGGCGTCGCCGCTCGCTGATGTTTCTTTGGCTTCGTCGTCCTGCAGACATCAGTCACAGCCGTCAGCTCGGCTGCTGTCTTTTCCGTGATCCTAATGAATGATATCACTCTGGCTTGATGTCCCCTGCACGCGGGGGCTACCACACCGACTTTTCGACTTTATCATTATTTCCACGACGTGTGCCGACCCCTCCGGTGATGAGAAAACTGGATCCAGACGGCAGATGTTTGGGGAAGTGATTGACCTCAGATGGGAGGATTGTGGCGCCGTTGCCAGAGGTGGTCACGTCATTGCACTGGAGCGCCTCCCAGGTCCATTAACCTCGCCTTCTCATGCACTGATGTCACCCCTCAGGCTCTCTCGTCCCCCGGTGACTAGAGATGGCCGCCGCTGCCGCCGCGTGTCACATGCCATTAAAGTGACAGTCGGCGTGAGCTCAGGTGGTTTTCAGATTTCTGCTGAAGTTAAAGTCATTCCTGTCGCTCTACATCACGGAATGGCGAAAGCAGACGGCCTTCTGTCGAGGGTCGAGGACTCCTCACACACCCGGAATGCAAAGTCTCCTCACACACATCTTCCTGGTCACTCAGTGTTCAGCTGAAAAAGATTAAGCTGAAGATTGCAAACAAACACGGCCATAAAACTGTCTTGGATTCTCGCGCTCTCTTCGTCGAATGGTTGTTGTTGACCATCATAAACCCCGTTTCCAGCTGTGACTCACACACGCCGTTACTCCTCTGACCGTTGACCGTGACTCAGCTGCAGGCTGGAAGTGTGGAGGAACATAAACAGCGTCGTACAGGAGCTTAAATGAGTGATCATGATTCAGACCCTGCTGTTACGCAAAAGCTCTGACTGATAAGGAGCGGAATTCCCGCGCTGGATTTCCTGGATGTTTGACTTTATTGCAGCTGTTTCGCACAATCAGGCAAAGGTTGTTTTTTTTTGTGTCTTGCATGAAAGTCACTGATGGGCATGAGGAAGACCCACCTATTTATCTGTTATTTGGCTTTTTCATCCATACATTTGAAGGTAAATTCACAATTAAATTGTAAATATCACCTATTTTTCTAAGATGCTAACTACACAGTGTATCTTTAATAAACAAAAAGACTTTCTCGGAGACAAAAAATTAACCAAGTTATTGTTTTTTTAACAAACAAGGAATAAAAATATAGTTTTTTGTTGCAGAGTTGGTAGTTTAATGGTCTCCGTGATCTATTTTCACTTGTTGAATGTCTTACATAGTTCATTGTCCATTTTGTGTGAATTGTTAAATTCAGATTTGCAGTTTCTGTTTTTTTTTTTTTGTCCTATGAAGGGACAACTTTTTGCAAAAATGTTTAGTTAATTCATAAAGGCAATAGTCTTCCTTTCCTGTTCTTTGTAGTTGAATCATTTAATTGATTTTCTGACTTTTTTCCCATCTGTCTTGCATGAAATTTGACAGCCTGTTTGACTTCATCTAACAACTTCCATTACAACTGTAATGCCGTGTCTGTTCAGCAGCTGCTTTTCTTCCCTTTTCTTTTCTTTTTTTACAAGGAGCGCCACAGCAAGCCATCTCACCTCGCACTGTAAACTGGTCTAATTTTAATTTTAACTCCTGAAGTCTGATCTGCCACCGCCAGGACTCAAACAGGGGTCGCCCACACTCGAGGTCAAGACTTAACCTGATGGTGTTTTCTAAATAAAACGCACAGTGGAAGCAGTGGGAGGCTGTGTGCACGTAAAACCGTAGCAACAATATAGGAAACCCCCTTAAAAAGGTTCATTCATTCAGTCCCTCCACGTCACACCTGCTGGATAACCAGAGTATACTTATCCCTGTGAAAAGGTTTGATGATTTTCAGTAGATTAAATAAAGAAACGGACCCAGTCGTTTGAATTACAGCTCAATCTGGCTTCTCCTGCCGGCGCGGTCTGGTTGCCCTCTCTCCTCCTTCCTGCAGAGGGTGACCTGGTTCTTACTTTTCTTCTTAGTTTCCTGGAAACGCTTCTTGGAGCGGAGCGCCGACCTGCTGTGCTGTGATCACAGGGTGGAGGCAGAGGTTAGAAGCGGGGGTGGCTGGGAGGGCCGCTATCGGAGGATTGACGGTGGAGAATTGACAGTTGGGAAGTCAACCGAGATGAGAGGCAGTGCAGAAGGGAGCAGAGCGGCGGAGAAAAGGCGGAGCGCAGCAGGATATTAGGTTAGGAGGTCCGGCTTGAAGGTGCCGTGGACGGAGGGGGCGGGGAACGGGAAGGAGTGTGGGAGGAGGAGGAGGGGGGAGGGAGCACCTTCGGAGGGGCGGAGGCTCGGAGAATTAAAACCATGCCTTCAATCCATCACCAGAGCCGGCCTGGAGCAGCAACATGTGGAAGGAATTTATGACCTAGTTTTCATTTCCGTGTTTAATACGATATTGGGCGCTTCCAGAGAGTAGAGAGGAGGAAGAGAAAGACGGCTTCACCCCCCGCACTTGTTTTCATGACGCTGCTTGTTGAAGCGGAGCCAGACATCGCGGCCGAAGCCCTCATTCCCTCTCTGGCAGTAATTTTATTAGTGTAAATGGCTGATTGGTGGTCTGACCGGCTGACCCCTCCGCTGCAGACGAGCCAGACACACAGCTGAAAGGAGGGCAGGAATCTCTTTGCTCTCTATTAACCATGGAGGTTTGGTTCAGTCACACAGATTCTATACAGTGTGTTGCAGTGAAGGATAGAGTTCATTGACATGATATAAAAATATACAGTAGAAAAGGTCTCGATTGTAAATTGCACATCTACATTAAATCATCATTAGAATTTATGTTCAGTATTTGCTAAAATGGTCAAAACACCTCACATTTATCCACTTGCTTTGAGAATGTCTCCATTAAATTGAAAAGTTTCCTCAGCCAACACAAAAATATAATGCAAAAACAAAAAAAAAAACCTTTTCTGAAAGCAGAATTGGAGCAGCTGACGTTATTACACCTCTGAGGCAGTTGGAGTGATTTGTTGCTGCGATAAAGACAGGAAAAGGCCGTTTAGCAAGGGAAGACGAGTGTAGCCCTCCACTGCTGGGGTCTGCTAAGGGGCGGGCTTCGTTATGGAGCTGCGATATATTTCAAAAGGGAAGGGGAGTGACTGGAAATGCTAGAAATGACATTAGTGAGCACAAAGAGATCAGCAGAGAAAGAATTTATTCATATTTTATTCCACTACTGCTCAATACAGCTCGCAACTTGTGCACACCTTTTAATTATTAAATAACTACAATACAAGCTCATCACATCCAGCATGAATACTAAGTAATAAGCTAAGACTCATTAGAACAGCTTTTAAAGTCTCCACACGTCAAAAAGAGAAGAAAAAGCTGTAAGTTACACAGTAGTTTTTGGGTAAACTGCATTATTTTAAGCATGGATGAGACAAATTCAAGATGATCAGTCAGAAAATCTGTGTGGAATCTGCAGATTTGAGTGGAGCCGTGATTAAGTTTCCTCTGGCATCCGGGCGCTGATTTGACACGAGTAAACGAAGGCAGGGTCAGCTCAGTTCAAGCTTTGCTGGAGGAGAAAACCTCAGACTTTGTAAACTCGTGCTCAGTAGAAATTTGCAAGGAAAACCAGAGCATGACCGAGTTTAGGAGAACAGCACCGAAGCCAGCCTGGAAAAACCAGAAGGAAGAGCGCAACGTCTGAAACAGAGTCCGATTTTAGGTTTTCTCACAGGCTTCACGCAGCTTGACCGAGCAAATCTCACTTTCAACTGGGAGACTTAAACCTGCAGGTTTTAGGAGTTTGTTCTCACGTTTGGCCCGGTAGCGTGTAGCGTGCGCTCGGGCCAGTGCGTGTGTGTGTGTGTGTGTGGAGCTGGAGCGGCAGAAGTGGGTCACGGTAACACAGGAAGTGACCCCATCCTTCCAGCGAGACGCCGGACGCCGGAGGGTCGGCCGGTGACTGGAGCAGGCGGGGAAAAAAGGCCTCTGACTACCTTTTCCTGTTGTTTCTCTCTCTCTCTCTCGCTCCGACCCGGCAGGATTGTGTGTCAAGATTCAAGCTCGGGTCACTTTTTCCTGCCGGACTCGACCGACTATCTCCTTTCACATTTCAGACGGGAAACTCTGGAAATAGTTTCTGTCTTGTGCAACATCTAATTTTTCCATCAATAATGGGCTGCAGTCTGTCAGTAACAGCTAATAAAACATTTATCACATTGTTTGTGAAACTGCCAAACAAATGCAACGATTGAGCTGAGAACGAAGGTGGAGGTAGTGGTTGGAAATCTCCCTCACAGTCAGAATATTCTGGTTTGAATCCATCATTTTGAGTTTCTCATCCCTCCTCGCCGATATGTGAAGCATCCTCCGTCTGCGCATAAACAACACGGATTACACAGTAAATGATCGCTGCAATCATATTTAATCACACGTATTCAGACGACTTCTCGGAGACAAATACTCGGTGTTTACACACGTGGAAAAAAAGTTGCAGTCGGGGTTTTTTTTTTAATTGTTTACAAACCTGTGGATGTGCAGACGTGGCGCCTGGAGCTTCGTTTCGAGACAATAGTTTAACTAAACTTGTGTCGCTCAAGGTCCGCCGTCTGGATTTGTCACAATGTTTCCCCGGCTGTGGTCGAGGACAAACGAAGCCAAGTGGCTCAAATCACAGAAACAATGCTTGTGACCTCTGGAAACTTTGTTGTGTTCTCCTTTGTGCAGCCATATCAGGATTTACAAAGTCCTCCTTCTTCTGTGTTTTCTTGTGAGCACAGTCCCACACAGCCTCGTGTGTGTGTGTGTGTGTGTGTTTGTGTGTGTGTCTGTGTGTGTGTGTGTGTGTGTGTGTGTGTGTGTGTGTTAGTAGTGTGGGCGATAACGAGTGCTGGTTAAGGACTGCCTGTATGATCTCTAGTCAGTTTGTGCAGAAAAAAACAGTATTTGATTCATGTTATGAATGTAACTAGTAGAAAAAACAGTGAAACAACCTGAATAGAAAAGTAGAATATCTGTTTAAATTTATGAATAAATTCTTTATGCATTAATGTTTTTATGTATGAATTCTTTTCTTGCTTCTGCACATTGGACCATTAAAAAAAAAACACTTCCTGCTCCATTGCAGAGTTTCCATGACATTTCCATTTTTACTGGCTTTACTTTACGGTCGACACGGAGCTGTTTGTCATCCGTATCTCTGAATTACAACGTGTTATTTGAACATTGAAAACATTGTAAAAGACAGCTAGAGCCTCCGAAATAATCCAAATTATAACTTGGTTGAAGAAAAGAGTCTGCTGATTATATGTACAGTGTTGGGACTGGTTTAGTTTTGAGCTGTAGTCGTGACGGGACGGCTTAGAATTAACCACGTGGAAAAAAAAAATTCACCCAGAGCTGCCTCAGAACAACCCGCAGTCGTCTGAATCGTCTCTCCTCTCGCCTCAGGTCTCTTCCTGATCCTCGGTCTGATGCTGTACCCCGCCGGCTGGGGTTCGGACAAGGTCCAGCTGTACTGCGGCCCCGACGCGGCGCCCTACCGGACCGGGCTCTGCTCCATGGGCTGGGCCTTCTACACCGCCATGGGCGGCACCGTGCTCACCTTCGTCTGCGCCGTCTTCTCCGCCCAGGCCGAGATCGCCACCTCCAGCGACAAGGTCCAGGAGGAGATCGAGGAGGGGAAGAGCCTGATCTGCCTCCTGTGAGGCTCCGGGGTCGTCCCATTGGAGGTGGAGGGGGTGGGGGACGATCAGCCCCCCCCACTCCCGTCATGAGGCTGGCCTGTGAAGTGGAGCGCCCTGCATTGTTTACCACTAAAACTGAACTCCTGTCTCGTCTCCGTTTCGTGTTGATGTGGGAGAAAATCTACAAGTGCCAAGTGTGTGTGTGTGTGTGTGTGTGTGTGTGTGTTTTTTTATGTGTCTTTTTGTCTCTCTGCCACTAGAGGTGCTGTGTCAGTTATTCTATTCACATTAATTGTGTGGAGAGACGCCGTCTGTCACCACGTGTTGTAAATAAGTGTGATTTTATATATATATATATAAATATATATTGTACATAGTTCCGATCGCAGAAATATGGTCAGCTTGATCCAGGCTGGGCTGATGAAGTCAATCTTGCCTAAAACAAAACAAAACAAACAAACAAACACTGGTGTTCCTGTCGCCAGCGAAACCTGGATCTGTTCACCGAACTCTACAAGGGAACCACTACTCAGAGCGAATAAACTTCTCCCAGAATAAAACGGCCGTCAGCTCGGAGCGGATGAGCTCACCGAATGTACTTTTTTTTTTGTTTTTTTTTTGTGCTGAATGATTTAACGTGTGTGTAGACCCTTGAAATGTATCAGTGGAAGCTATTCCTTCGCACGGACTGCACAAGCAACAGAGGCTCCGCGGTGCACGAGTGGAAACGTCTCCGGCCCCGTAAAGCGAAGGTTCCCCCAAACTGATGGACCGAAGAGATGACGCTAAAATAAATAAATGAAGTATTGCTGTTGTTGTTGTTCGTGACGTCTGGTTTCAGGGAGCGTGTTGGAGTCCGTAGATAGTCTGTCCCGGTGTGTTTCCCGCCATTCGAATAAAGAGAAGGGAACAAAAAGGAATCGATGGAGTTGGGTTTTCATTGAGCGAACGGTCGAGGGGAAGGAGGAGATACGGCGATAAGTGGAGCAACCGAGGCCTCGAGGTGGGGGTGGGGACGTTTTCCAGCCAGCGGGTGATCAGTTTTTCCACTGATGCAGAACTCGACTCTCCGTGTGTGTGTGTGTCTCACATTCTGACGTACTTGCACTTTTCGTGGAAATATTTCCATTTTATATCACTTTATACACGATATCTCGTTACAAAAACAGCTGTTTATGTGTTCTGTGTCGTCATGCTGGCACTTTTTCCTCTTTTCTACATGTATTATAACTCGGACATCCATGCATGTCCTCCCTCTGGCCTCTGTGCAGCCCCCCCCCCCCCCCCCCCCCCCCCCCCAACCACTCATAAATGCCAGCATTTGCACCTGAGTGTGTTTTATTTGCATGTGCAATCACATAAAAGACAAGCTCCTCTGCAGATGTTCCTGCCTTCTTGTGGACGGCCGGAGCCTCCTGGCACAACCCTGTGGCTCCTTCCTCCGCCTCAAAAAGCTGAGCTCAACCCAAACACGGCGCTTGATGACTTCCAGATTAGGCACATGACAAATCGTGCAATCTGAAGAGCGCAGCAGAAATCGAGGCCCGTTTTCAGCGCTGGGGGTTTTTGGGTTTTTTTTTTTCATTCGGAGGCAGAGCACGTTGAGTTTTTGTGTCTTTTCACAAGACAGACCAACAGAATATCGACCAAAACATTTAAGATCAACTTACAGGTTGAACGTTTGGCACAGACCTTTTAACCTTTTTGAACTCTGGTTTATTTTCCATTCATTTTCAACACCACTGCATCCAAACCGACCGCACAGGGAGAACATTCAAACCCCCGCAGCCCAGTGAGGGCTTTAACATGTGTTGACTATCAGGTAATCCAGAACTTTCCATCCGGGTCCTGCATGTTCAGATGAATCCTCGTTATCGGGCTTCTGCGCTCATTAGAATCAGGTGTGCCGCAGCAGGGAGTCGTCTCAAAAGCATGCGAGGGTTTAAGAAACAATGCCTTCTAAACCAGAACTGTCGGAGACCAGATGTTCTTCCAGTCCGCAGAGAGCAGCAGGGCGAAGATGGCTGCTGTATTCACTCAGTCCTTCCAAAAAAAATGTCTAAAAGACACTGAAGAAGAAGCCCTGGATTCGGGGGAGACACTGTTATTCTTTCATCGTGCCCCTTTCCTGTTGGCAGGAGGATTTTGTCTGCTACCAGTTTCCTCTTTAGTGAGAGTGCGGTTCTGTTTTACTTTCACACAGACGCGGCGCTTATAAAACACTCATCTTAGGAGTGTGTCTCAGTGTGTACGTTGTCTGCAGCTACTTGTGCCAGAGTGCCAAAAAGAAAAGAAATCTACAGCCACGACGTGATAAATGCCTTCACCTTTCAGCATCTGGTATTTTAACTTTAAAATGATCAAATTCAACCACTGCAGCGGGAGGAGAGAGCGGCTTTGGTTTGATGCAAAGCAGGAATATATGCTGAAAAGAAGGAAGAGATACAGAATTGTGACTTAAAGAGTTCACTCGTCAAAACATGACGGCGTATTCCAGAGATCGATGTGGTAAAAGTTACTTTATGAGCAGAGCGTATGGAATATATGCCTCGCATCAAGGGTGTGTCAAGTTTGAGTCCAGGCATATTACTTGTTGTTGAATCGATATCCTGGTATACTGTCACTGTGCTGTGCAGCACAAAACAGATGAATGTTTTGGCTTATTTATTCAAAATTGAGGCGGGAAAACCCTCTAAAGAAACATTTACGTCACATAAATAAATCCTCCACTGAAACAGAGTCAATCTGTTCAAGCTGAAGATCTCAGTTAACTACTGACCTCATCTGGTTTTAAGCTGGCAGTGCAGGTCAAGAACATTCTGCGTTTCCCTGTTCAGTAAAAATACTTCATTAATCTTTGGTATGGGGGGAACGCAGATTTCTGTTAGGATATTTAAAAAAAAAAAAAAGAAAAAGGTAGAGGAGTCAGGGTCCCATGGTTCAGAGGTCATGGACATCTGGGAAAGAGAGAAGCCAGGAAACACATAAGGAAGAAGAACTTTATTTAGTGTTAATATAATAAATATACAAAACTGAAACTGCTCAACATGCTTCTGTAGTGAACCCAGAGTGCATCGTAAAACTACACCGAAAAAAAAAGAAAAAGATTTTGACCAAATATCCAACCATCTGTAAATCGTACAAAATATACAAACATCCCTTAATATATATTTTTCCTTGATAATTCAATCAAAATTTAATCATGAGAGATGTGCATGAGCGACTCATTGGAATTTCCAGTGTGTTTCTACCACGTGATTGTAAAGCCACGGTTTGTCAGAAATGCGCCCGACGGTTCACATTGCCCCACGCCTCGTCTTCATTTCAATCATTTCAGTCTAAAACAACAGCAGCGACGTCAGTGTGATTGATTCTTTCTCAGACAGAATGTCATGCTGCCGTGCATGGAACTGGAATTAAGCGTGCAAACTGCACCGGCGTGAGCGGGGAAAGAAATACAAGTATAGAGAGTTAAACCGAGGCGCGTTGCAGAAGGATCCCAGACTCTGCTCTGCACACAGATTAAGACTTTAAAGGCTAAAATTCCTTCTATGAACATTTGCGCACGACACAAAAGGCCAAACCGGCTTCAGCGCGAGACTCATTCAGACAGAAACCGAAACCTCTCTGCGGCCTGAAAACAAAGAGATGCATTCAAAGACGGTTCAAGCGGTGAAAATACTTCAAATCTGATCGTTTAAAGAAAAAAAAAAAACATTTTACAGGAGTTCAGCGATGATCAACCTACAGTTTTTGGTAAACGACCAAATATACAAGCAGAATAATTCATTATTAACTTCTTGTAGTCAGTTCATCTTTATCTTGTTCTTAAAAGCGGGGACAGCCAGACGCTGCAGGATATGTTCTTTCACAACCTTAATTGAACCTCGTCACGTGAGCTAGTGTGTCCTGAGTAGAAGCTGAGGTAAATCTCCAGCACTGACAAAAGCCGGAAACAACTTACGTACTTTGACCTGTATAAACATGCGTCTGTATGTAGTGGATCGCTCATGGTTTAGCGCCGTTCCGTCACGTCACGCTGAGGAGAAGACACAAAAAGGCAGGCTGTGTGTGGAAACGAAGCAGAACTCGGCTGGTGTGTGTGTGTGTGTGTATACGAGTAAATATGAATGAACTATATTTGCTGAAGAGCAGGAAGGCGATGAGAGATTTTCCTGATATTGACAAAAACAAATAGCTGGATTTAAAGTGCAGCTCGGTGTGATTTTGGGAACAATAAACATGTTTAATTTGATTAGATCCAGCCACAGTTTGGGACTGTCTTTTTTTAAACCGCAGGAATCTGGTGGCGAGGCTCAAGAAAACATCACATAACGCCCGAAAAACAGCAGGATTCATCATTTGGAGATTTTTTTTTTGTGTACTTTTCTAAAACCCAATTTTAACCAAGCAAGAAAAAAAAAAAAAAAAAAAGGTAGAAGGCAAGGAGGCAGTGAAGTGGAATGCACAGCATTCATCTTTAGCAATACAACAATCCTCCACCAGGGGGCAGTAGTGTAAAGTCATGCAGTCCTGCTACACGTGCATGACCTGAGAAGTCGACTTACATTTCTAGTGTAATAAATTAGGATTAAAACGAAGGAGTGGGGATGAGGTTGGGGGATCGAATGAAGGCTCAGACGCAGAAGACTCGACTCGCGCACAAGAAACGCCCGAAGTGGTTTATGGAGCCAGAGACAGACGACCCGCCCGGCTACGTTACAATCCGTCTGCAGCGGGACATGCAGGCCACGTTTAGAAAAGGCACACATTCATGTACTTGGCCAAACTCACACACACACACACAGAAAGTAAGAGGAGCTGAGAGAACGTCCCAGAAGATCGTTTCTGGAGAGGAGGCATGAAGAAAGGCTGGACGGAGAGAGAGAGAGAGAGAGAGAGAGAGAGAGGGTGGGCAAGATCAGATCTGCTCCTTGAAGGATTCCTGCGCGGCCCTGGAGGCGGCGTTCGCGGCGGCCGTCTGGACCGTCTTGTTGGACATGACGCCCGTGGCGAACTCCTGCTGCGCCTTCTCGAAGCTGGCGCCCGTGGTGCGGTACATGGCGTGGACCTGAAGGGGGAAAAACAAAGCAGAAGCTGACACGGGCTGCAAGAGGCCTCGGTTTAGAAAGAAAAGAAAACTCCGTCCCGGGTCCTGACGCAAGGCGTCTACCTTCTTGAACATGATGAGGGACATGACGGCCAGCGAGGTGAAGAGAGCAGCCACCATGATCATGATGATTCCCACCGGGACGCTTCTGTTCAGGGCCGTCAGAGCCGAGATCCACCCGCTGAGGAAGGAGGGAGTGACGGAAACCCACAGAGGGCACATCACCAACGCTGAATTCACTCATTTATGAATCACAATCCTTTCTTAGAGACACTCTGCAGCACCGAACGTGCAAAACTGAACATCAGTTTGATAAAACCGAGTTTGGTTTTTCTATAAAAGCAGATAGTGATGAAAATATTTATATTGTCCATGAAGTGAAACTTTCTGGCATTAAAGGTGAAATCCTCATTCTCCTGAGGTGTGTGTCTTTGGTCCCGTTCTCTCACCTGGCTCCCCAGCCGGAGATGCCGATGCACTGGATGACGTAGATGCCGAACTGACAGATGTAGACGAAGAAGAAAATGAAGAATCTGAAGGAGCTGTCGCTCCTGCGCAAAACAAAAAACAAACAAAACGAAACATCAGGATAGTGTAAAAAAAAAAATAAAAGCTCATTTTCGGATTCGTGCCGGTTCTACCTGAAGGCCCCGTAGAGCGGCCGGTACCAGCAGACGAAGGAACACGGCGTGAAGAGCAGCAGCCAGAGGATGGCGAGGCCGAAGTCCACGCCGCGGGCGGCGTCGATGCAGAACCAGGCCAGGCAGCCGATCAGGTTCGCCAGCAGCGTCCCGGCGTGAACTGAGGAGGGGAAAACGTGCAACAGTCAACAGGTTAAGATTTCAATAAATATTAATAAAAAAAAGCAGCGGGAGCGGGAAAACACAGACGCTTAATATTTCAACATGTAACTCCTTGCAGGAGCGGGAAGTGAACACACGCCGCCGTTTAATTATTCATCGGCGGCACCGTTTGTTCCTGCTGTCCTGACGGCCGCTGTGGTCTCAGGTCAGACTGGAGGGATTTTACACCGCAGGGTGGAATCTAACGTCGGCGTGTGGAGACGTGTGCAGGAGAAAGAGGCAAAAGAGCGAACTTTTGTTTTTGTTTTCCTTAAACATTAATCTGTGGATTAAAAGAAAGAAAGAAAGAAAGAAAAAAAAGCTCCGGTCGTCTAAATTCTGCAATCTTTAAAGGATCATCTGACCGAGTCGCCACATGACTGCGCGGCATGCGTTTGTCATGTGGCTCCTGGATTCCTCTGCAGCTCCTTCATTCATTCATTCCCAGGATCACCGATGAGATTTCACTACAGTGAGCGGTTCCAGAGAAACACTTTTCTGTTTTAACCAGATTCTAACACTTTCTTTTTTCAGACTGTGAGGCTTCAGTTGTCTTTTCAGACAATGGAGAGATTGTTCCGGCAGCGCGAGGCCGACAGACGCTGAAGGAACAGTCTGAAAACCAACATCTCTCACTGTGGAACTCCAATAGTTATGTAAAGCAGGTTAATGCATTTTAGCAGCGACGGCCTTCAGAGGCTGGACGGAAACTGTACATGTAGCCTGTAGAGAAATGCTCTCTGTCTTTAATTATTTAGCAGCAAGTCATTAAAAACCAGCTTAGTTCTGAGGTATGAACACAAAGAGGACTTCACTGCCCGAAGAGTAAATCCATCAGGACGACGACCAAAAAGACCGACATGCTGAAGGCGGGGCTGCATCGAAATGAGCGTTTTATCGCTGATTAATAAATGTCTTCATTTATCAGACTATATATTTTAAGAGTTTTCATAAAATTTGTGGGTTTGATATTTTTCAACAACTTTAGACATATTTAGTTTACATAAATAAATAAATTAATTTACATAAATAAAGTAGTTGAAATTATATTTTCATTCAAGCAATTTTCTAAAAGCATCTAATCTCTCACTGTGCTGTGTTCTCCATTGGTTCCTACTAACATCAGCGTCCGGCGTGAGGCGAGAAAGGAGAGACTCACACATCCAGAGGTAGTACATGATTTTGACCGTCTTCTGGAACTCTACGGGGATGTCCACGGTGATGTCGTGGTAGAAACAGGGGCCCACGGGGAACTGCTCCGGCAGGGGGGGCCAGTTGTTTTTCCTGCCTGGAGGAGGGAAAAACAAAGATCTGAGTTTGCTTCAAAATGTGAATCTCAGTCAACACGGGATTTATACTGAACAGACTACTGCAGGGCTTTTTACTGTGTCCTGAGGTGCATGTGAGTATTTCTCAAGTCAAATACCAAAACAGTCTTCTGCACAAGTCAGCGATAGATTACAGAAAACGTTTTGCAGATGTAGGGAAATAAGCAGTTCTGCCTCAAAGCCGGAGCATCGGTCTGAGTCCGACCGGCCCGCTCACCTCTATCGGGACGCTGAAGGCAGAATCAGGCGTGTTTACCGATTCATACTGTTTCCAATTTGTTGACCACTGCATGTTTACTGTGCACAGGAGGCAAGTTACTATAGTAACACAGTGCAGTCCTGCTATCTGTGGAGCAGCTGTGAACACCGAGATCTCCGCTCTCATGTTTGGAATAAACCCCGTTTTAGCGCGAGATGTTTATGCAGCCACAAAAACTACAAGGGAATACAAATCTACTTGTTGAGTAAATCGATGCAAATTTGTGAAATCATTTCGACTGTGTGAATCAGGTGGGATCCTGACTCTGCTGTTCGCCCGCCTCCTGCTGACCTCCTGAAGCGCTGAGCGACTGCATCTCCCTCTCCCGGCGGTCCAGCTCGGCGGCCTTCTTCTCCAGCTCCTCCTGCCTCTTCAGCAGCTCGGCGGCCGCTCGCGTCTGCTGCTGCACACACCGACAGCAAACGTCATCGCCGCGGTCAGAGCACAGCTTTGCTGACTTTTTTTTTCTTTTCTTAAAATATATTCAGCTCAATAGAAACTTGTTCTTGTTTCTTTTTGCTTCTGGTGTAAATCCAATTCTCCTGCGGGGGCGGCGGCAGCAGCAGCGGGGGGGACAGACATCATAACAACATGTTCCCAGGAGTCTGCCTCACAAATGAGATGCAGCATCACAATTTATTTCCTCCACCGGCCGCGGTTCCTCCCCGCCGCCGTGAGAGCGCTCGGCGGCCGCAGCCTCCTGCAGGGCTGCCTTTCCGAGCTCGCGCTCAGTGTGAAGCCAGCTGCCGTGCTAATACATTTTCTGCCTTCGTTACACCGCCAGAGCCTCTGCTGGAGGAAGCCTGGAGGAAAAAGGCCCGGTGTCGACGCACGGCTACAGTAACATCGGCGTGCCGGCATGAAGACGTGGTCCTGTCTCCGTTTTGTTCCACTCGCTTCTATCAATTCAATGCAATGTCTCATTTCAGCAGAAAATGTCTCAGAATAATCAGCACGCTTCAACTTTTAACCCAGTCGTACCTGAGGCTGGGGCTGAGCCTGCGAGTAGGCCGGAGGCTCCTCTGTGGGCTTCATGATGGCGGGCTGCACGTTGGCCGCAGTGCCCCCGGTCTTCGGCGCCATCCCTGCAGGCGCCTGTGGAGGAAGAGCGCCGGAGAGATTCAACGGTGACCGCAAGAACCGCACGACATAACGCAAATTCACCTTCACTGAATCATCAAGGTTTATCATAAACGCAATGTCGGTCAGTTTAATCTGCGCGCCGTTCCCTGAAACTCACCGGTTTGACCTCTGTGAAGGGATTATACTCCTCTAAGCCCGGGGGAGCCGCAGCTCTCACTTGTGTCACCGACGGATCCTGAAAGAAAAAACAAAAACGGCCCCAGATAAGAAAGTTTGAAGTTTAACTTTGCTCCTGTGAAGTAATCATTACATTTGAGGAGAGCCGTCTCCGTCATGTCTTATTTCTGCATTTCACCCGAGGTCGGCTGCAGAGCCGTCGAGCGTGAAAACCCTCCATTATTCTGCCGGATCAAGGCCAAGCTGCTCTCTTTATTCAAAAAAACGCAACAGGCCTATAATTCAATAGCGGCAAAGACGGGATGATTCCAATAATTTTCACAGGAAGGAGGCTAAAAATAGGCCAGCTCCTGGGCATTAGGAGGCAGCGGGGGGCCGCTCCGACACTTTTGGCAGATGAAGACAGGAATAAAAAGAGACACTGGGTTTTTCTTGAGTGCTGCTGAAGCTTTTAACAAAATGTTTCATTTGCAGATGCAACAGATTTAATCGAACCCGGCTCCCACGAAGGCGCAACGCAAGCACAGAAATGAGACGGAAAACAACCCCGAAACATTTGAACACACACTATAACCTCGCTGCTTGGACTTCTACAGGCTCAAAGCTTCGACGGAAAGTTGAAGGACAGCTACTGAAACGGCCCCTGCTCCTACAGAAGTTAAGCTTCAACTTTAATACACTCTGCTGGCGTAAGACGCTTACCATCAGCTGGCGTCACTGGTTTCATTCAAACTGCTCCTCAAGATCAACATCCAATCTGCATTTTCCTCAAGAGCCACCCGGACGCGGCCTCAGCAGCACCGTCCGCTCCTCGTCTCCGTGAGACTCTTAAATTTCTGAGAGCCTCTCCTCTGCTGCCACACACTTGTCACCAGACCAGGGTCATGAATATTTCAGGGGACGTCATGTTTAAAATTTAATCCTGCTCCGAGTGCGGCGGCCAAACAAACACATGCATATTCACACAGGGGTTCATTGTGAAACACATCTACATTAGAAAACTACCCACGATCCACTTGTTACACGTTACAAACACCTTTTGTGGATTTGTTTCGGTAAACATTTTTCTTCTGAAAAGGCTGGGAGTTAAATCCTTTTCTACACAACTGATCAGAAATGCCTGCTGAGGTGAAGCATGCTTTGACAATATCAATGTATATTCTGAATAATGCACAAAAACAAAGTCTCCATTTCTCATATGTGCTCCCTGTAATGCCTCACACTGCTCAGTTCCTCCTCTTTACCTTCCATTAGCGACGGATCGTGTGATATGAATGTTTGATTTGGCACAAATGTTACGCCGGATGTTGTTCCTGATGAAACCTGAGCTGCTGGGCCCTGCAGTGGCGATAAATTGGCAATAATCAAGTCAGACAAGCTCGACTCCAAAACCTTTGGGCCCACCACTGCCTGTACATATACACTATGTTTGACTTGTTAACCTTTAGCCATTACTTAACTGCATGTGAGCAGTGAATGCTGCGCCTGCTCTGCCTAAAACAATCATTGGTGTTCATGAGAAAGACAGACCATCTTGGAACCAGTTGGGCTGATGGGTAGGATGTTATTTTCAATGCAGGTTAAGATTTGAAGCTGTACGAAGACCTAGTTTCACTCAGTGTTTTTTCGCCTGAGGCTGTAAGAAGTACCTGTCACTCCTGTTTCAATGTCACCAGTCCAATAGTTCTATTGTCCTTAATGTGTCAATAAAGAATGTGCAGCGGCAGAGTTATTAATGCCACGTTTTAAAATTCTAAAGACCAATTTGATTCCGTTTCTAAGTGCTTTCTATTACATTTCCTAATCTGATTAACCCGTGAACGCTCACAGTGTGATATCTACACTTCCTTACAGAGATTTTAATTCAACAACAGAGGGAGACTAATTTTGGCAAGTAGCACACATCCTGAAAAATGGGGACAAAACAGAATGAACAATCTGAGACATGACTGGAAGTGATGAAAACGGGCAGGAAAAGGGGCCAGCGGGGCGCCACATGTCGCCATATGATTTCATCAACTATTGACGAATAGCTCGGAGATCCCGGCCATCCTCAGGCGAGGCAACGCCGGGAAAGAAAGGGCAGAAAAATGGCAGAACAGCAGGGGTTCACTACTCATGTCAGTATGTTAATGAGACTGCATGAATAATTCACTCATCCTGAGTCTGTACAGTCAAACTCAGCCATCAGCATCTCAACAAGTCCCTGCAAGAAATTCAAAGCAACTGCAGCCTTTATTTTCTCACCACATGGCCATGATCAAAAACTTTCAATCCAACCATATCCTGATTAAATTCTAAAATGAGATAAATGAATCAGCGCTATGTGGATCATTTTAAATTAGATAACATATATATTCATCAAGTTTACATCAGCAAAACTACATTTTGATTAAGACTCGATCACATCCCACCATCTAAATATACTTTCTTGCAACTTTAAACACATCAGGTCCAAGAAGGTGCAGCAACATGTTGCTGCAACCAGGTGCGCCACAAAATGATTAAATATTTACAATATTGGAAAATCTCATCAGGACAATCAACACTGAACTGTTCAAGAAAGTCGATGCTTGTGAGTAAAGGGAGCAGAGAGAGAGCAGACATGTTTTATCAATCTGCTGGAGAGATTTGTTATTATCAGGAAGGTCAGCACAACTTTTTACACAGCTGACTGTCAAACTGAGCCAACTTGAAGCCAAGAGTGCTTATAAACGCATAGTGAAGCATTTGGCAGATCAATATCTACACAGCCCGGTGACAGTATCTCCACAGGGACGAAGTATTTCCAGAGTTTTGTGGACAGCGTTGTTGTTGATGTGGAGAGAGTGCAGCTGGGAAGCTAATGTGGCTAACTTAGCAAAGCTAACGTTACCTGAAACGGGTTGCTTGCGTTCGGGTCAGCGAACGGGTTGCTGTCGAAATCTGACATTCTCCTTCAGAGGACGACTCGAGCTGACTCCGTGTCAATGTGTGTCGGAGGAGACAAGCGCAAATAAACTTTTGTGAGGGTAATTAAAAGACGAAGAAAGCGCCGGAATAGCTGACGCTGTCGGAGGTGAAGTCAGGTGTCGCCTGTTCGGAGACGGTATCCGGGTGGTGATTGGACGCCAGCAGCAGATCCCTGCGGATCCGCTGTGACGTGACGTGAAGCTAGGCGGAAGTGATAAACGTCACGTCCTGTGGTTAAAGAGAACCAAAACTCTGGACTGATTGTGATCACATGATGGACTTGGAAGTTATCAGTTTCGGAGAGGGTGGCCACATTTAATCTTTACTGAATCAGTAAAGTAAAAAAAAAAAACTTTTAAACATTATGTCACACCTTTCAAATTATGATCTTTTAGCTTTGGCAATGTGTCCCTTACATAAGATTTAGCGTCTCTGTTCTTTTTTTTTTTTTTTTTTTTTTTAGGCAGGAGTTTTAATTTGCAACCCAATTCAATTCATTCTGTGTACCACATTTAGTTTTGGCTTTTTTTTTTTCTCAGTCCCGAGGATTTGTTATTTTTTGTTTGCAGAGCTTCATAGGAGCACAGCTGTCCTCTGACATTTGTTACACAGATGTTTTTGCAGGGTCACAACATATAGCCTACAGTATCACCTCTGACAAGTCACATTCAGAACAGAAGTTGCTCTCAAACAAACAGTACAGATCCACTAAGGCCCACATCACAAGATTTTTTCAACAACTTATACCAAGTGCAATACAGGTACTGAACACATATCTATCATATATACCATGAGTGTTTAGTCAGTGTAAACAGCATTATATTTATATCCACCATTTTTTTCTTTGTTTGCTTACTCCTCTTACTGTATGTCACACTATTGTCTCCTTTGTAAATATATAGAATTTATATATTTCTAGATTTTATATTTTGTCCTATTCCCATACTTGCACTTTACACCATAAAGAGTCAACTTTGTATTTCGTTTTACGTGTATATGACAAGTAATAAAAGTATTCCATTCCATCCCATTCTATTCTATTCCATCTATCTTTATCTTTTTAAAGAATGTTTGTCCTTATAATTTATTTTATGGCTCTGAATCACTTTCGAGTGATTATATTTTTTTAATTAATATTTAAATATTCACACACTTTATACACTTTAATGCTGTTTATTTGCTGTTGGGAATTAGCTTCTACAGAGCACAATTTAAAATAAATTATTATTTATTTTCTTCATTGGCGTGTGGAGTTACACAGATATACATATATAGATTTGATAGTTTGTTGATCGATATTTAATTTTTTTGCCTGCAATCAATCACCTTCAGTGAACACATGCTCTGCCGCTCTTCAGCTCTGAAATCTTGGTGCTTGATGAGAATATTACTGCAGAAATTGATTATGTCCATTGTGTAAGTCCAGCAGCGGGTTCTATCTGCTGTATGTCTGCAGCGGCGCGGCAGAGGCTCCGTCATGTGACACCGACTTGTCCAACTCACACTTCCGCTGCTGCGTGTGAAAAAGTTGGTGAAATCTGGAAGAAGTTTTTGCTCCGCCGCAGCCCGAAAACGCCACGTAACCCCGGCGCCCCGGTACGTTTATGAGCGGTATCAACCCCGCGCGCAGAGCAACGGTGACTTTTTTGCCGGCGGAGAGCGGAGCATGTCGTCCGGAGCTCTTTACAACGACCAGGGAGGAGCGGAGGCTGCGGTGGAAGCGGGGCAGGAGAGCACCCCGACCTCCTCCAACACCGGAGCCGCCTTCAGACTCTTCAGCGCCGACTTTAAAAAGTAAGTCAGCTCGGTGTTTCTACCCCCGCACCCGTGGTGCGGCTTGACGGGGACTTCATGTGGAGGAGTCCCGGTGTGGCCGACTTGACCCGAGGCCAGCATCCACGCACCAGGCGGTGATGGCGAATGACGATTAGCTGCACGAAAGTCACTAACGAGCGACTTTCTGGGAGAAAATAATCCGTCTTTCATATTAGAACCTACTTTTATAGTTCATACGAATTCATATTCATTCAATTCATTCATACACGCCAAAATGCAGTTACCTAGCACGGGCGTGTTGTAAATAAACTGGGCCTCTGGGCTCAGAGCTGGGAGAGCCCCCCCGGTCTGACACACTCTGGTTACATTCATTCACAATGCAGTCAAAAGCGGACCAAATCCGGCTTTATAGATCATTAATAGATGTAATCTATGGATGAATTTAGTGTCAAAAGAAGAAAACCATCAACATTTTTGCACAATTCGTAGGTTTTGAAACATTGTACTTGAAATAGATTGTGTAATCAGAACAATTTAAAGAGTTAAATGGCACCATCTTTATCAAATTAGCTTGTTAGCAGTAGTCATTCCATTTAAATAATACACAGATATTCAGGTTGATGTGCTTTGTGCATTGATCCCACAGAGTGATCATGTCAGTTTTCCTGTGACATTTCATCCTAGTTGACAGTCCTGAGAAAACATTATCGGTTCATTTCCTACAGTGCTGTGGACTGCTATCGGACGCCCCTGTAGCACCAACTAGTGGTGGCGCGGGCACTTCATAGTTGTGCACTGCCTTATACATGTATAAAACAGGATTTATTTTGGTTTCGACAAGTGAATCAATTGATACGAGTATTTAGTAAGTAAACACCCTTGGGGAAATGATTGCATTCTGTACAGTGGCTGCTCCTGCATCACATGCTCCTTGTGGGCCAGGGGGGGAAAAATGCATTTAATTGAACTGAAATTAGAGACCCACATTAATCCTTCTCATTGAATCTTTGTATTTATTTCTTCTTAGTTCAGTCATTTTATGTCAGTCTGAACACCTTTTATTCTAAATTTGCTTATTGCTGTGCAACTCATAGTGTCATTTAACACCTCTTTGATCGTACAGTTATCTCTCTTTGCAGTTGTTTGTTGTTGCTTGTGCAGTCTGGTGGCATCTCTTTGTGCTTTTGTGACCTTTTTATCTGTTTTTGTAATTGTTTTATTCTTGTGTTGACATTGTACTTCTTGTACTTTGTGGAGTATTGGTTTGCATTTTTTTTTGTCTCTGAGGATTATTTTTGTTCAACTTTCTGTCATTTTAAACCTCTGTCTGTCACCTCCATATAGACATGCTTCAAATTTGTGGTTTTTGTGATTTGCCTCACTTTTTTTAATTTTAAATTTTGTTTCTTTTAAGTGTTCTTTCAGTATTTTGTGCGTTGGATTCATCGGTGTGTGCTATTGTGGTAACTGCTTCCTGGGATGGTTCTTTATTCCAAATTTTAATCAGTTGCGACTGTGGTGTGTTTACATGTTGTGATTGTTTTGAAATATCCATTTGACACACACACACACACACACACACACACACACAAATTTTAACTATTAACGTTAGATCAGCACGAGTGACCATTGAAAATGTTACTGTGTGCCTTTATTAAAGAAGCTTAAAGAACAGATTTTCTTGTTCAGGTGAGCAGGAGGATTCTTTTGTGTCTGTCATTGCTGCATGTTCCTTAACATTTTGATCGAATATGAAAAATAAAACCTTGAACTATAACAATGTATGGCTTCAGCTATAAACCCTTCAGCAGGTGTCAATCTGTGTTTCTCAGCTGAGAAGTAAATACAGACTTTTCTAGCGGTCGCATTTCACACAATTCTCACAATCATATTTTCAATTTTAACTTCTCAGACTGTTTCATCACAATTTTTGTTGTTTTCAAACCGAAACTTGACTGCCAGCATGTTTTGTTCGTCATGTTTTTTCAAAGCCTGCCACTAGAGGGCAGTCCAGTCATTAGTGAAACGCTTGCATTTCCTTGTAAAGTCAATGACCCTGCATCTCAGCTGCTCTGGCTTCATGCTGTTGGAGTGATGCCCTCAGAAGTTGTTGGTTTCTTCATCTGGTGGATCACTGAGTGCAGGTTTATTATCTGTAGTGATAATAAGCAGAAACAGAAGTGCAAGCTTTCCGAGTTGAGTATTTGCACAAGTAAAGGTGATAGTTTCTGTGTGTTCGGCGACACTATTGAGAGACAGTAATGAAATGATGTCCCTGAAAAAACTATACACTCTGAAAGACATCTTCTTCATCACTGAGCTCTTTGTCGGGCATTCAGCAGCAGAGCACAGAAACATGTGACCACTTTCTCATCTCTGACCCAAGATGCTTTTATTTACAAGATCAAGAATGATTCCGAATTAAAAAAAAAAAATGGTGTCGTTTTATTTCCGGGTACTGTTGTTGTAGGTTTGGTTATTTGGGGTCTGGTACTGTTGCTTCACAGACAGCTGGCATGTTTCTCTAGTTTGTCCAGAGACAGGCTCAGGTATGTCGGCAGGCATGCAGACAGATTAGACCGGCAAGCTAACGTACAAACTCCTCCCCCCCCCCCCCCCCCTTACTAGGGTTTCTGAGTCTTAAGCTTCGAACAGACATTTTTTTTCTGTATTATGAAATTCCTGAGAAATAAAATGCTCATTCAGGAGGTTATCATAACTCATCAGTTCATGAGTTCATTTAAATGGTGCCTGTGGCAAAAACGCTGGTTGGTTTCTTGGCAGTGTTTGACTACAGATCAGTCTGTTACCGCAGTGAGCGCTGTATACTGATCTCTCCACAGTTCATTTCCATTCAGCTGTATGCAGTTATATTTGGACTAATATGTTTTAATATCATTTAGAATTTTTAGCTCTGGATGCTCTAAAAATTTTTTTTAGATAATTTGCAAATGCGACAAAAGTAAAGCAAATGACAATGAAGATCTGTGAAAACTTGAACAGATGTTTCGTCTTCTTAAAATCTGATTTGAAATCTCTGAAATCGTACCGATGAAATAAGTGAAATATATTTAGTCTTCATACATTAAATGAGATGGATACACGTGTGGCTCCTTTGTGATAAATATTTATTAGAAAACTGCCATGTGTGTATTATAATACATTCAATCTCAGCAGTGATGGAAAGAAGGTTTGAGAATCTCATAATAAGCCAGACAGGGTGGAGATATTTACCTTTTTGATGAGTTTAGGCCCCGAGTTCATCAAAGACCAAGTAAAAGAAATTAGGTGCCAAAACCAAAGGTAAAGGGGGCATCGCTGCGTCAGAATGTGCAAGCGCGCGCACACACACACACACACACACACACACACACACACACACACACACACACACACACACACAGATGAGTTTGAAATGGGAACTAAGCTCAACACTTTTCACATGACAGTGACCTGGAAATCGACCACAGTTATGATTCAGTGGTGTTGCTCGGTCATTTACTCCCAGGAAAAGGCGGAGGACTCGGATTTCTGTGGTTTCATAATCCTTCAGTCCAATCCGCTCGGCTCTTCAGGGGTATTTCCTGACATTCAGCTCGGCGCTGTTATCTTTGATGGCGGCCTGGGCGGCCGGCCTCTCGGGCCGGGCTTGGCAGGGTCTGTGCTCTCGGCGGTGTCAGGCTGGAGTCGGGTATTGTGCCGTGGTGGTGTTGAAAAGTAGCCCGGTGTTTACCCACCACTGTAGATAAGGCCCTCCTTTTTCCCCTAGAGGGAAGTGACCGGAGTCGCAGAAGGGCAGAGTCACACACACACACACACATACTCACACACACACACACACACACACAGCCAGGAGACAGGTGGGACTTTTCCTACCAAAGGCCACATGTTGGGGAAGAACGCTGCAGCGACCCAGAAACAGCCGAGCGGCCGTGATAAAAAGGAGATATTACAAAAGCGAGGCATAAGGATGGCTGGCCATTAGTGAGCTGACGGGGCATCTTGTGACTTTTTTTTTTTTTTTGCCCTCCAGAAGAGGAAGGAAAGTGGTCACTGACGGTCCCGAAGCCGGCGGAGCCTGTGCTGTTTTTCCACGGCTCTCGGCTCTGCCGTTTACGGACAAGGCAAGAGGTCAGCAGCAAATAGAACCAAGCGACTCTTCTGGAGGAAAGTGATTACCCAGCCAGGTTCTCTTCGGCTTTTTGAGAAACGGGGGAAACAGCCTGGCCTGGGATCCCGTCCAGGATGGATGTTGGGATCGCGTCTTTGCGCTCGGAGGCGGTGTTGGCCATGAAAACGGCGCTGGTTTCTGCGGACGCCTTACAGCTCACCCTGAAGCCCGAGCCCAGTCAGGAGGAGCAGGCCCTCACTCGCCACTCCAGCAGCAAGTCCAGAGAGGCACAGAAAGACCGGTACAGTACAGGGCAGGATATAACATGTCAGGGATGCAGGGGGGAAGGAACTAGAAACACATCTGGCTGTAGAACTTCAGAAAGGCCTATTTTACATTTTGGGAGGGGGGGCTGTATTTAAATTTAGTGTATCTGTTGTTTATATTTTTTTAGAGTGATACTTTTGGTTGTGTTACTGTGGTGATATCAGGTCATCAATATTTTGTCTTTCATATAAAATGTGTAATTCACGGTCTTCTTTTCTTTATAGTTAGTGCTACCATGTGGGACAGCTAAAAAATGGTAGTTCAAGGTGGTTGACAGGTTACAAGATTGATGTATTTATTTTTTAGCATTGGAATGTAATTCAGACTAATTGCTTTTTTGGTGACACAGATCATTTTTCTGCCAAACTACCGGTAATATCTGGTATGAAGTAGTATGAATATTTGAATAAAGTCCATATTTTCATTCCCTGTCATTTGGCTTGTCTTAAAAAATCGAGGTTAGACTTCCAGAACGGAATGTTTGGGTTGTGCTCCTTTATTTACTGTTTTCAGATCTGTAATATTGACCAAGAAACCGACCACAGTTCATTTCAGTTGTTTTGATTATTTCATAATGGAGAAACACACTGTGCAGCGCTGGACTCAACATTAACGTTTGAATCAAATCTTTTGTACTTTAGACTGTCTGCGTTTCATTTCTTCGTTTTTGAAATAATCAAGACCTTCATCCTGATGGAAACGTACAGACCTGCTCAGTGTCAGAGTAACGGCATCTGAAGACGATACTATCCAAAAAAACCCGCTGTAAATCCCAGTGAAAAGTCTGCAGAAGTCCAGATTAGCTGGAAACATAAGAACCTCTGTGGATTTTCAGTAGTTGTTGAGATATTTCAGTTGAAGTGGAGCCTCTGCATGGAACAAACATCCTGTTGTGGAGGTTTTACAGCCGCACTGTGGACGAGCGTCAATAGAGGAACGAATTGTCATGTGAAAAGTTTTAGGAGGAATTGCTGCGACGCTGTCGCGCCGTGAAGAACGGCACTGTTGCTGTTTGCTTGTCTGCATTGTCCGTGGGCGGACCAGCAGGGAGCCCGTGTGACACTGAAATCTCCGACACAGCTGTTTTGTGCGTTGAGCTTTCTCACTACCTTTGACCTCGTGAACGGCGCTCACCTCTTCTTCCGTTTGCAGGAATGAAGACCTCAAAGAGATGCTGGAGAGCAGCAAGGAGTCGCTCAAACTGGAGGCCATGAAGAGGGTTGTTGGCGTAAGTACGTTTTATTAAATGGCAAAATTCATGCGTAGTTCTTCCTGATGTTTGATTTTTTTTGTTTTTATTTCTCCCCTCCAGCTAATTGCCAAAGGAAAGAACGCCTCCGAGTTGTTTCCTGCCGTTGTGAAGAACGTTGCGAGCAAGAACATCGAGGTATGACGCTGCTGGGAAATCGCAGCTGCTGTCATCCTCACCGCTGCTGGCTGCGATGATTAATTTTATTCTCGTGTGACCAAACACGTGTGTTCACTGAATACCACATGGGAAAAAAAATAAAAAGAAGCTTCCTCTCAGTAAAAAAAACAGCTGGATCATGTGGCTTTATATAAAAGAGTTTCCTTAATTTAGTTTGGGATTATCTGCTTGAACTTAAAGTGTTTCATACTGTACAACACATGAATGAAGGACTTGGGTTCAGCGTAGTGAGAATAATGAGAAAATGTCATTAAATTCAAAACGTCTTGAGCTGCTTGGGTTGATTTCGGTGTTTTCCTCTAAATCCTGTGTGACCCTGGACTTCACTTCAATTTGTGTTTCCCTTCAAACTTCAATCCTGATCATTTGACTTTTACACACAATTTATTTCTTATGACTTCGTCTCGCTGTCATTAGTTCATAGATTTGGCTTTTCTCAAGCCATACATGCAGATCGAGAAGCTCAGAAGCTCCTTTGAAGTACTTCTTTCCCATCAGTCTGAAGCGGCACGGCGAGATCTGCCGCCGTTCCTCATCAAGCGCAGCAGCGTCAAAATAGCATGAAGCACAATGAGCCCGCGTAAACACGCTTTCAGCCCGGCGCCGCATGAGCCATGACAGACTCATGCACAGCCTGTTCCAGCGAGTGACCGAACAGCAGCCGAAGACGGGCTCCCACGGCCCGGAGCCTGTGAATATTGATCAGCGGCAGCAGAATAATCGGGTACCGTGAGGGGCGGCGTGCGAGCGGGGGGCCTGAGGCCGGGCGCCGCGTGCGAGCCATGCAGCTGGAGAAGCTCGTGGCAGGGTAGGGGAGCAGGTGGGTGGATGTAATTGGCAGAAGAGAGCCCACAGTCACATCTCCTCTCCGCCGCCTCACACACACCAGCTGCTAAGGTAGTGTGAGGTCTTGGTCTGTTTTCTTGCTCTGTCTTCCACTCGCCTCTCAGCTGCAGTGGATTTGGCTAAAAATGGCCTCTCTTTTTTTTTTTTTCTCCTCCGGCCTCGTCAATGCGAGTTGCTGCCGATTGCCCCTCTAATTAGACCACCAGCGTAACGGCACTGGAGCTCGCTCGTTTATAGACAGTGCTGCGTGATTTGAAATCATGGCTTTTTATTTTCGTTTGATCATTTCTGGACTCCAGTTTTAATGGCGCATACCGCACACAGCAGAGTGCATGCTCTCACTGATTTGTTCCCTTGAGCAATGAGAGAAATTATTAACAAAAACAAAATAAAAGCCTGTTTAGTGCTGATCAGTTTCCCTCATGCCTGCTTAGTGGGTCAAATATGAAGCTGGTGGTGTGCTTTGTGGCCATAGAAACCAGATCCTTGAGGGCAGATGGGTCGTATCTCCTCTTTATTGTGAGTAATGCCATTAATTCCCACAGTAATGACAATAACCATGATTGAGAACTGTGGCGCTCTCCTGCCGCTCAATACCGGCTACATTAGAACGCATGGCGCTGATTACTGGCTAAAGCTCTCAGCGATTGTACCCAAAATGTAACCTTACATTTGACCTCGAGCTCAAATGAACTCAGAAATGAAATCATAAATAGTTCCTGAGGTAAATCGTCGCTTTTACCAACCCAATTATTCTTCATTTTCTCTGTGAATCCGCAGACTCTGCTCAGTTTTTTTTCTTTCTTTCTTCTTTGCTAATAGCTGATGTGAATCAGCAGACAGACCGCCGACCTTTGATCCCCAGTTAAACTTCTCTGAAAGGAGGACAAATGTTGTCTCAGACTTTCCTGTGAGAACAGAGGAGAGAGAGAGAGGATAGTGTGTGCAGATCATTCAGTAGCAATTTTTAAATAGAAACAATAATAAAATGCATGACCTCGCTGCTCTGCCTGAAACAACAAGGTTCACATCGGCCTCGTAGAATCGACACAGGAAAAGTTTCGTCCCTTTTTTTTTTTTTTTTTTTTCCAAAGCCCCTTGAAACAATAAACTTACGTTTCCCGACAGAAGAATCTGAAGCGAAGCCCTCCCTGTTGTTTTGAGCATTATTGTTCATTTCGTGTTACTTTTATAGAGCGTATGAAACAAAGAAAACCTAGCAGGTCCTCTCGTATAAAGCTTCTTAGGGTTTTTGAACACAGCTGGTTTGCTGAACTGTTTCCACTCGTATTGGCTTGAGTTTTGTTTTTCCAGCTCTTTGATGGGTTTTTTTTTTTTTTTTTTTTTCCCTTTGCAGCTTAAGAAGCTGGTGTATGTGTACCTGGTGAGGTATGCAGAGGAGCAGCAGGACCTGGCTTTGCTCTCCATCAGCACCTTCCAGCGGGCCCTGAAGGTACCTCGGCTCTGATCCCTCTGATTCTGATCATTTTTTGCAAACAATCACAAAACTGTTATGATTTATGCTCAAACAACAGAAAATAAGTCATACTGCTAGATCTCAACTAAGTGTTGTAATATTTTGAAGCTGTTTTTGAAGCCAATTTGTACCCGATATCCTTTTAATCAGTAATCACAATCAGTCTTTCTCACTTAAACTCTTTTCTCCGTGCGGCAGGACCCAAACCAGTTAATCCGGGCGAGCGCGCTGAGGGTTCTGTCCAGTATCCGCGTCCCGATCATCGTCCCCATCATGATGTTGGCCATCAAGGAGGCCGCGGCCGACCTGTCCCCCTACGTCAGGAAGACCTCCGCCCACGCCATCCAAAAGCTCTACAGGTGAGACGGGAACACCGGCTTATAGAAGCCACAGCGTGAAACCAACTGAAGTCAAGTTGTCTGTTCCTACCGGTTGATGATTCCTGAACGCTGGATTGTTCAGTCACTGTTGGGTTATGTTGATTTTAAAGTCCTCGCCCTGCAGTTATCTTCCTTTTATCAGTGGAGTCTTTTTCAGACTGCGCTCATAAAGGAATGGCTGAGTGGTTTTACTGTATGTCTGGATGGACTTTAAGAGAAATTTTACATGCTTGATTTAGATGTTCAGTGTTCTGTATCACCTTGAATGCGCAACTATTATTTTAATTCCCTTCATTTTTTTTAAGTTTATTGGTGGAATAATTTACATTCTTGAAGCGCTCTTACATTGTTGGTTCAAATATGTTGAATTCCCCACTATTGCGATCACTGTAGTTTCTGTTGTACACCTGTAGTGTGGAATGTGAGCTGATCAGTATTTGTTTTTTTGCCTTCTGACTCGACAGTAGATCCACAGACACCTGCGTTAGTTTCTAAACAATGACTACAATTTCACTTTTTAATTTAGTGTACATAACTGTCTTTGATTTTCTGCACTGGTGTTTATAACAATACGGATTGATTATTATCAAAGTGGAGCAGGAAATATTCCTTTGTGCGGCTTTAACTAATGATCGTCTCTATATGCTGAATTGTTTTCTGTGTGAAATGTTAGGTTTAATCCTGTTGATTATTGAAACTGTGCACCTTTTCTAACTCTCATTTGAGTTGAAAACAATGTTCTTGGCCTCTGAGGAGTTAATAGGAAGTTATGGAAAAGCTTTGAATATGTAATCCAAAACCTGCAGACCTGTTCCAGCGGCACTTTTCACATTGCTATAAATGCCTCTCACCATGAAACTGTCGAACTGCTCATTGGATTAGTGTTGTAGTGAAGGTAGGAGTCTGACTTTGTTAAACTGCATAAAGTAACTGGTATATTTGCTCTTTAATCTACAAAGTCATTAACAATATATGTCGCATTATGAAAAGTATTGGAGTTTCATGAGTTTCGATTCATAGATTTTTTTTCCCAGTTATTGCAGCATTTAGCAAGTTACTGAAAATTAATACTTGACTACACTTATTAGTTATACCTTTTAAAAAAATAGTGCTATAATTTAATAGTTACCAAAAATAGCAGGAAAATTAGCATTTCCATTACTTTTATTAGTCCCCATCAATCAGGCCTGTCTTGGTTGTGCACACACAGGTGTGTTATCGTCATGTTGCTGTGACATTTTAGCTGAGCTGTCAGCAACGTGTGTGTCAGCCTGACAGATTCACTCATTAAAGTTAAAGCTAAATTACTGAGATTAGTTGTAGGAAGACACTCTTTCAGATAAACTGCCAACGTGCAGACAGCATCTATCACACTGAGCTAATGCTGACTCCCTTCAAGGTGTTAATATGTCACTGCTGAGGATACGAGCTAATGCTAATGTTCCCCGCTGGTTTACACCTTTCATCAGGATGGTTCGTGGTTGAATGGCATTTCGTTGCTGACGTTGTTTTGAATCCTTTTGTCTGTAGCCTGGACCCAGAACAGAAGGAACAGCTGATCGAAGTGATTGAGAAGCTCCTGAAAGACAAGAGCACAGTAAGTACACCCAACCAGCAGCTCTACATACAGTACCGCTTCTGCAAACGGATCGCCACTGGAGGGCGCCGCAGCCAAGCGGTTCTCCTCCACCCCTCCATCCCACAGCTCATTCGGCAATGCCATGGTTTGTTAACACCCACTTAAACCCCCACATCTTCAGATGCTCCTTGTTAAGTGTCCATTTGGAAGGAATTTTCGCACTGATGCTAGTGTCAGCTTAATTTTCTCAAAGGCCAACCTCTTCTCTTTTTTTTTTTTTTTTTTTTCCCCCCCAGAATGGGCCATAAATGAGCTGGATTCTCAAATTCTGTGTTTAGGCCGGTCACAGACACAATGCAGACAGCCCATTAGAAGTCAGCAGGCGGCGCATTAATTCGGGGGAGGTCACAGCGAATACTAAGGCTGCTTAAATGCCACGCTCAGATATGTAGACACTGGCTGGAGAACGCAGTGCGCCGTGTTTGTACGCGCGACTCGTGCAGTTTGTCGCGATTATCAATCAATCAATCAATCAATTTATTTTTGTATAGCCCAGTATCACAACAACAGTTGCCTCAGAGGGCTTCAAGATGTTACATTTGTCGGTAAAAGTAAAAACAGTGAATAAGCATAATGGTAATATGTCAATATTTACAGTAACGAGACAGAACGAAGCAACCACCGCCTTCGACCCTCACATCCGGCAAGAAAAAACTCCAAAAACCCAGTGGGAAAAGAAGAAATCTTGGGGAGAACCACAGTATGGAGGGATCCCTCTCCCAGGGACGGACAGCTTTGGCAACAGCTAGCATGAGACAATAAGAAGTAAAGCCTAGGACTATGTTGAGGACAGTCCGTTGGACGGTCCAGCACAAGAACCACGGATCCCAGCAGTAGAACCGAAGCCAGTCCACGGGCAGGACCGACAGGGGTGTCCTCCCGGTCCGGACGGAGCTTGTTCATAGGCCTTCGTAATAGTGGAGTCAGCAACTGAAACTGGAGAAGACTCCCCCTCGAAGGGGGGGACAACAGGTGAAAAGCAATGAACGGACTAAAGGGAATAACATTCAGACATTAGAGGAGGACAGGGCTCAGTGCACCGTACTTCCCACAGCATTCTAGCTCCTGGGGCAGCTTTGTGGATACTTAACTGTTTAAACTAGTATTTAGTTAGTATAGTTTAGTTTAGTTTAATTTAGTTTGGTTTAGTTTAATTTTGTTTAGTGTAATTTGGTTTGGTTTGGTTTAATTTAATTTAGTTTAGTTTAGTTTAGTTTAGTTTAGTTTAGTTTAGTTTAGTTTTGTTTAGTTTAGTTTTGTTTAGTTTAGTTTGGTTTACTGTAGTTTGGTTTGGTTTACTTTAGTTTGGTTTGGTTTGTTTTAGTTTAGTTTAGTTTAGTTTAGTTTAGTTTAGTTTAGTTTAGTTTGGTTTACTGTAGTTTGGTTTGGTTTGTTTTAGTTTAGTTTAGTTTAGTTTGGTTTACTTTAGTTTGGTTTGGTTTGTTTTAGTTTAGTTTAGTTTAGTTTAGTTTAGTTTAGAATCCCTAGCTGACCTGATCATAGGCTGCATCGAAGAGAAACGTCTTGAGCCTAACCTTAAATGTGGAGACTGTGTCTGCCTCTTTGACACCACTTGGAAGCTGGTTCCATAAAAATGGTGCCTGATAGCTAAAGGCTCTTCCACCTAGTGTCCATTTAGAGACTCTAGGAGTCACCAGTAACCCTGCATTTTGAGAGCGAAGTGCTCTGATTGGTTGATAAGGCGTTAAAGCATCTTGGAGATAGGTTGGAGCCATCCCATTTAGGATTTTGTAAGTGAGGAGAAGGATTTTAAATCTAACTCTAAACTCGACTGGAAGCCAGTGAAGAGATTTTAGAACGGGAGTAATGTGTTCACGTCTTCTAGTTCCAGTTAATAATCTATCTAATATAATCTAATTATATTAGATATCATAATAATCTAATTATGTATTCACAGAGTCTACCTATCAATATACAAACAAAACAAAGCGGCTCAGGCCAATGGGGGTGGGAGGAGGCGGGGTGATGGTGGTGGTGGTGGAAAGCCCAGTGCCAGATGCATAGCATATTTAGCCCCGGACGCTAACGAAGACAGATGACTTCTCCCTGTTGGAGCCCACATCGTGAGGCAGGGGACGGAGGGAGAGGGCACCATCATCACACAGACACACGAGCACATCAGTCGGTGATGAATGGCGAGAAACCTAAACATAGCGGATGCTCAGTGTCTGGCGAGCGATGCGTTTCTGTGACGCCGGGGCGATCAGCGTGGTTTATTCAGGAGCCACAAAAACGCAGGCAGGCCCCAGAGTTGAGCTGAGGCGGAGAAAGACTGCATCAAATGTTTGCGCGGTCCACGCAAGGCAAGAGGCTACTCCGCAGAGTTTACAGGTTTTTCGGCCTTGAGATGCTGTTTTGTAACCCTGTGACTTGTTGTTTACCCTTTATCTCATGAGGATGTGAAGTTTCACATCAAATAGCCTTGAAAAAATCTTGGACAAAGACACATTTTGACATAATAAAGGCACAATAATGTTGCATGGCTGCATCCCTTCCAGATTCTGGGTTCGTGCTCTTGGATCACTGGAGGATCCTTGATTTTATCAAACATTGCCTGTGTGAGACGTGATTTCAGCTTCCATATTGATATGGAAAAAGGGTTAATTGCTTTGAAACTGTTGTTGGTTCAATAATAAGGTGAAGGGAAGGCGTAATATGTTCCTGTTTGTCTTTGCAGCAGAAACGACGCTGCCCAAAATACTTTCCTTTTCTGTAGTTTTTTTCATGAATGTATTCTAACAATATTAGAATTTTTTTATGGTAAACGTGGCTGCTGATGTAAATAAGTCACACACAGTTGAGATGTTTTTAAATATTCGCTTGTTCTTTGTCGGATCCATGGCGAAATGAAGCTGGTGTCAAATTACTGCCTGATGCTGTTGTTTTGTTATCAAGAGAGGACTGTTTTAAATGGATCAAAACGTTCACACTGGTTTTTTGAGCCCAGGTGGTCACACTCCTTTATATGAATATTTGTTTAGTTACAGCGCTCACTACTGAGGCTTTTATTTAGACTCAAACTTAAACTAACAGATGAGCAAAATAGGACGCTAATGTTCACCCCTTAGAAATATCAACCAGATTCGGACTGAGCACATCATCAATATTTGAGACATTTGACACTCTACGTAAACTGGCCTATTGGAAGAAAGAGGGAAGAGCGTCTAAAAAAACAAGTGAACTGACTGGTGTCTAAAGCCAAGAGTAGGGTAAATTATTTTTTCTTCCTCAACTATCATTTGTCAGAAAGCAACTTTGAATAATTCCCAGGTTTTCTCGTAGGCAGTATCATCAGGTCACCACCGTGCATTATAGCAGTTCACATTTCTAACCCATATTTTAAAAAAAGTCCTTGTTCAAGTTATTAATTAATCCTTATTTCTTTCATGCCAAAACATCTGCTTAAAAAAAAAGAAATAAATGGAGACCTTAATTTAGCTTTACAGGCAGCTTGGATGTCTTCGGGCTGGCAACACAGAGCTGCTTTATCTGACGTTAATCAATCAAATTAACTGCAAATAAGTGGATAACTGCTGCTAAGCTGGTGTCGGTGTGATGTCCGTGGAGGGAGGAAACATTCGGTTATTGTTCCAGTCTTCGGCGTTGTCCGGGCCTCCTGACATTTACCTTTACAGATGGGCCTGCTCGGTTAAACGGCTGTGACACGTGTGCGGGGAAGGGGAGGCGGCGATGCTTATAGGCAGGATGGTTTAAAGAGAAAATGTGGAAGGCCTGATGACAGAGACAACATAGGAGTTTGTGCAGCTGTTTTAGCGTGATGGATCTATTATCCAGCCATTACAAGATAAATGATCGATCTCTGCCGTCCTCCCTCCCCTCCCTGCCGCTGCACCTTCTGCAAAATTGAAATGAGAAGAGAAAGGAGGAGCAGGGGGCGGGGGGGTGGATGGGGGGGCTGCTATGATTAGGGGCTAGGTGAGATGCCCATTAATTTAAGAGAAAACGGAGGGAGGAGAGGAGAGCAGCGGCAGCGAGAGGAGCGAGTGGAAGGGGAGGATCGGCCGACCCCTCGCCGGGCCATCAATCAAAAAGGCGCACGTTGTCTCTGACGTGATGACCCAGCACTCTCTGCCTCTCTGGCACCCTAATTAGAATTCATAGCAAAATAGATGCAAGGAAACGGTTTGGGCCCTTCATAATTTTATAGGAAATTTATTGTTATTAGAAGAACCATTTGCTTAGTGTGATTTTTCCATTACCGGCTTGTCACGCAGGGTAGATAATATGGTCTAGGAGGAGGCCGGGGTGGAGGAGGGGGGGCGGTGTATGAACTCCATAGATTGGGGTGTCAGTTTTGTTGATGGTGCATGTAGTTTACCTTGGAGCGAAGTCTAATGGGGGAAGTTGGGAGAGAATGCATAAAACCTCGCAGCAGGAAGCACATGCTCAGAGACAGCAGCGCAGATAAGCGATAGCGGCGGCCTTGGGAAGGTGATGCAAGACGTGCGAGGGAGCAGACTGTACGTCTGCACGTAGATTCATTCACAGCAGAGTATGACTGCACAAATGTCCATTTCTATTCACTGTGCTGATTATTGGAGAAGTTCATACAGTCTTTGCTGAATTGTCAAAGCTTTTAGATTTAATGTTGATCATTTTGTTTGCTTACGTCGAAGCGATTCCCACCGTTTCTCTTCTGAAGCTGACCAGATTAAGAAAGGCCTCTCTTCGGTGAATGCCGAAACAGTGAAGCCCAACATCGGAAGGTCTCACTCCTCTCACTAACACAAATGGAAATGATGGACAGTTCCCCAGTTGTACTCTAGATTGCAGAAAACGTCCTAATATGCACTGCTTAAATGTTTAATTTTGAGAACCTCAGAGTGGAAAGCCTTTGGTTCCCCCGCTGTAACCTCTGGTGCCACACTTTAAGCTGTGAATTAAGATTTCAGCTTTTGACACTGTTTGGACTAAGAGTGGCCCATTTCACATTCCACAGAAATGAAAATACTCTAAATGTAATTAGTTGTAATTACTGAGTTCTCATGACGATTGATAATATGAACCAAAATACATCAAAATTAAGATATTTAAACTTTTGATGCTTTTTGCTCACATATTTTGTACATTGAGGCTGGGTCAAATTTGTTATTGAATGGTAGCATGGTTTTGTAAAAACAAGTACTGTTTGTTTCGCCTGCTCTGTATAACTTTTATTTGGATTAATCATCTATTTAGTTATTTTAAATCATACATTTGTCCATTCTAACTCCAAATTATTTTTGGTGTTGGTTAAATCTGACCTTGCATTTTTTTCTCGCTTTGTAGAGTTGAATGCTAGATTTAGTTTGTATGCAGAAGGGCAAATGAGAAATGAGTCTCACTTGACTGTTACGTGACAACATGGTGCTTACTTGTGGAAATAAAAGCTCAGACTTGTAAGACATTTATAGCTGTGGTCAAAATGTGTTGGGATCACAAATCCCCTTCAGTGCTTCCTGGATTTTTTTTTTTTTACACTCCTACTTTTGTAGGATTTCTTTCCCAATTTTGAAGCCACTTCTTGTGGTGGTCATGATGCATTTTGATTGCATATTATACACGTCTGCGTATTTCTATGTTAGTAGTGTACTCACAGTCATTTATACAGCGATAATATAAAATTTACTCTTGTTGTGACTGAGGAATTTAAACATACTGAACAAAGAAGTTTTGCGTTGCGCGGCGATTATTATTTTGGCAGTGAAGTTCAAACTCTTGGAGAAGCTGCTGTTGATTTCTTTTCTTTTTCTTTTTTTTTTAATCATCGTGACACATTTTTAAAGATCCCTCCTGCTCATTTCAAGGATGAGCAGAAGAGCAAAGTTTCCCTCCCATGAAAGATTTACCAGGCGTTCAGCAGCATACTCAGCTCTGCTGCTAATTCGCCTAATGGATGTTGCATGCAAATGTGGAGCTATTTAAAATAGGAATAAACATGCTTTCCATTTATAAGAGTGATTCCAAAGAAGCATTGTTGTAGCAAGTTATTACTTACCAAACAATAGTTATACATCTCACTTTTTTTGTGCGTATTGTTTAGCTGCATTGCTTCCCTTAAGAGTTTTCGCCGTCTTCATGACTGGAATGAGACAGACATTAAAGTCGATTGCGGGCTACAGTGAAGCAGTAATTCCCATTAGACTGTATTTAGAAGCACGGTGAAAAAAAATAAATTCATTAGGGAACACTCATTACGGTCTTAGAGTAATTCCACTGACGTCTGCAGAGGCATAAAGTGTTCATAATCACTCATCTGATGCCAGTACTACTTTTATTAGCTGTCATTATGTTTTGACTGCCGGTGTGTTAAATGGCTGCAGTGTGTGTTGTTTTCCAAGGCTGCTGCTGCTGGGATGTCCCTGCAAAGTGGGTGTCATTGCTCAAAAATACATAGCATCTTTACAGCCCTCCTATCATCAAATGTAACTTTATGGATCGCTGTATTACCGTAAAATAATCAAGTTGTCTGAGCCTCCGGTGATTCATCTATCAGCGTTAGCGCGCGAGTGTCAGAAAAGCTAATCATCGCTCAGGCCCAAGGTACAGATTTCTCCGAGAGTCTGCCGACTGTGCGGCCGTGCACGTGCACACGCGCCCACACAATCAATGCAGGCTCATGGGCGGCCCTGATGGGTAAATGCAGCAGGTTCCCGCAGGGCCACCGGGGGCCAGGAGGCTTTAATTGGGAGGACCAGATTCAGCTCCCTCTCCCTCCATCTCTTTCACCTTCTCCGCCTGCCTTTGATAATGCTGTTTGCATATTAATACGCTGCGGTGTCACTCACTCAGCCTCTCAGTCAGTCAGGCAGGCAGGCAGGCAGGCAGCGGGCGGGTGGCAGAGGTGGTGTGTGGGGAACGCAGCAGCTAAATGGGTTTTTTCCCCTCCAACCAATAAAACACAGTTGATTATCGGATCTCTCGGCTGCTCCTTCCTCCTGGCGGCCTATTTTCCCTTCGTATTAAACATTTCGACATGAGAAAAACTCCCACTGATGACGAATTTATTTCACACACAAACTTTAAAACATTTTTCCTTCCAATTATCGCGTAGTTAGAGTCTGGACCGCTCGTGTAGTAATCAAAGTTGTAAATTGGCATTGTGTGCGTGTTTTTTTTTTTTTTTTTTTTTTTTTCTGAAGTGCAATTATACTACTTTGTAACCAGGGTCATATCTGTTAACCTGTGATTTATTTCTCCAGAGTTTGCATATTACTGCTCATTAAAGAAATGGAGTATTTGTTATATTTGCTACAAATCTTCCTCCCTTCCATTAGCTCGCATGTTAATAAAATTGGAGAGGAGTAAATTTCTCCCGAGGTTGTTATTTTCCTTTGTTCTTCACGCCCTCCTCTGAACTGTTTCCTCTGCAGCTGGTGGCCGGCAGCGTGGTGATGGCGTTCGAGGAGGTGTGCCCGGACCGCATCGACCTGATCCACAAGAACTACAGGAAGCTGTGCAACCTGCTGGTGGACGTGGAGGAGTGGGGGCAGGTGGTCATCATCTCCATGCTGACGCGCTACGCCAGGACGCAGTTCACCAGTCCCTGGAAGGAGGTCAGGCCCACCTGCTCCCGCACTTTTTTTCCTCATAGCGCCACCTGCTGGCAAACATAAAAAACCTAAATTGTAACAGCATTCGTCTGACTTCCTGCGTTTCAGGGTGTAGAGTTTGATGAGAACAACGAGAAGGCTTTCTACGACTCCGACTCCGAGGAGAAAAAGGGACCGACGGAGTCGAAGCCCTACATCATGGATCCCGATCACCGGCTGCTGCTCAGAAACACCAAACCTCTGCTGCAGAGCCGGAACACTGCCGTGAGTCGACACGCCACCGTCACCTGTAAAGGTTATGATGCATTGTAGGTTCATCTGGAAATTTCGCCCGACTATCTCCAACTTTTGGTTGATATTAAGCAGAATTGAATTCAAGCCATCGCTCTGCCACCACTGCAGTCCTCGGTCATGTGCCGATGACTCTGAGTCAACACACGTGAAATACAGTTGATAGACAGTCATTAAGTGAGGCTAAAGCCTGAGGTATATTTTTACCCTGTTGAGAGAGGAGTGCAGCCTTGTATCTCGTCCGAAAAAGAAGTTCGACATGGCTAATGCAGCTACAGCCCGCTGTATACACTTTACAGCATTAGTAGATACATTTTCTTACACAAATATAACATGCACACTGGAATACCCACTGAAGTGCACCCCTCTAAGAGTGGAAAAAAAAAAAAAAAATATATATATATATATAAAAGCCACATTGAGTGCAGATCTCCATCATCCTGGACTCTCAAGGTCTCTGTCGCTGTGTAGCAGCGGGAGGAAAAATGCTCCTAAATGAAAGTGTTGATTAAAATGTGACATGCTGTGTCTTTCCTGGCGGTGACGCAGTGACATCCTCCATCTTCATAGACGCCTGAAGCCTTTCATTCTGCCTGCGGCGACGGACACATGGCCCGCCGCTGTTTAAGGCGCCGCTGACATATTGCCCCTCCGCGGTCGTGTCAGGAGTGGCTTTGTGGAGCGCTGAGAAAATGCAACTGATGAAAGGAGCTTTTTTTTTTTTTTTTAATTTATATTATTTACCCTTGAGGGGACAGAGAGTGATGTGCTTGTGAGACTTGTGTCGGGACTTTAAAGTGCAGGACGGCGGCCAGTGGCCGATTCATACAGGTAGGGATTTGTGATGATGGTGCTGTTCCATAACAACAGTGCCAAAGTCACAGTGATATCAGGTCCACTCCACAACACGTTTATTCTAATCACACGAAGCCATTTTAACTCTGAGAAGATATGCATGAAATGAGCTTTTATGTCTGTCACGATGTTTTCAGGTTGTAATGTCGGTGGCACAGCTTTACTGGCACCTTGCTCCAAAACACGAGGTCAGCATCGTCACAAAGTCGTTGGTCCGGCTGCTGAGAAGCCACAGGTAAACGACGAGACACACTCTCCCTTCTCCGCCGTTTTCGCGTCAGCGCCGTGATCCCGTCGCCTTTCTTGTGCAGAGAGGTGCAGTACATTGTGCTTCAGAACATCGCCACCATGTCCATCCAGAGGAAGGTAGGTCTTCTCCTGCACAGCAGCACACTCGCAATGTTCCGCATTCAGATTATCCTGATAACTCGAGTCGCCTCCACACAGGGGATGTTCGAGCCCTACATGAAGAGCTTCTACGTGAGGTCCACCGACTCCACGCATATAAAAACACTAAAGGTAGCTCCCGCTTTTGTTTTCCTCTTTTTATGCAAACATGATTCCAAATGAGAGATTTGAGAATATTTGGCACCCATTTTCAATTTTAGTTTTAGGTCTTGTGGTTTATATTCCCAGTGTGGGTGGCTGTTGTTTACAGCTTCTTTTAGTATTTTTAATGTAAATGAGCTGTAAGATGGGAAAAATTTAATTCAAAATTAGCTTTATCTTAATTTGTTAGATGGTTTAAGCATTTCCCTATGTTCAGTTTTATGCTAAACCTGAGTGTGAGTGTTGTGTACCAGTCCACTGAAGCCAAAGCCTTGACTGATGATATAATGGGTTATTTTCATATATAGCTAAGAGCAATAAAATAAACAAACTGGATGGCTTAGTAGTTGATTAGTAGCACATAATGACTTGAAAATGACAAATACACAAAACACTTCTAAAATAATTATGATACCTTGTTGACACCTTCAGCTGGAAAACTCCTCAAAACTTTCTTGCCTCTGCGTATGTTACTGCTCGACTCACCTTTAAACTCAATTCATGTTTCAAACTGAAAGTTGGTTTTTCACAGAAAATAACAATCTGAACATACAAGAATTAAATTTCAAAGAAAAACCATGAATGTGTTAAAGGAGGGAATGATAAATGATTAAAATATGGCCACTCGGCAGCATCTGCTTCACGCTTTGAGGCAACATCATTTTATGAAAATAACTCTTTTGCTTCTCCTTAAATAAACAGAAGTCATAAGTTGCTCTGTTCAGTGTCCCAAAGTTGTAACATTTTATATCTGTATTTATTTGCATGTACATACTGTTTTGACTTTTTGTTCATAAAGGCTGATAAATGATTGTGTGCTTGAACAATTCACCAAAATGCAACACATTAAATATATTAAGAGTACACAGACTGTAATGAAAAGAGGATTTACTGTTCTACTGTTGTTTATAGTAGAAATTTAATTATGTATTTTGATGCATTTGTCTCTCGCAGTTGGAGATCCTGACAAATTTAGCCAATGAAGCAAACATCTCAACCATCCTGAGGGAATTCCAGGTGTGTTTTTCTTTCTTTCTGCATGCCTGATGATGACCGCTCTCCATTCAGCGCTCTCCGTTCACTGCCGTTTTGCCTCTGCAGACGTACGTGAAGAGCCAGGACAAGGCGTTTGCAGCAGCCACCATCCAGGCCATCGGCAGGTGCGCCACCAACATCACCGAGGTGACGGACACGTGTCTCAACGGCCTGGTGCTGCTGCTGTCCAACAGAGACGGTAATACGCCGTTTTGTCGCGTCTTGTTTGCCGCACTGACGCTCTGTGTCTGCGTTTATGTCAGCTTTATCGTTTCGTCCCTGTAGAGACGGTGGTGGCGGAGAGCGTGGTGGTCATCAAGAAGCTGCTCCAGACTCAGCCCACTCAGCACAGCGACATCATCAAACACATGGCCAAGCTCTTTGACAACATCACCGTACGTCGACACCGCCGCAGGGTGAATTTTTTTCTTTAACGGGCGCGAGTCGTTGTGAATTCACGGATTCCCCGCCCGAAACGGCAGGTTCCGATGGCGCGGGCAAGCATCCTGTGGCTGATTGGCGAGTACTGCGAGAGGGTGCCCAAGATCGCTCCGGACGTCCTGCGCAAGATGGCCAAGACGTTCACCGCTGAGGAGGACATCGTCAAGCTGCAGACGGTCAACCTGGCCGCCAAACTCTACCTCACCAACTCCAAGCAGGTGCTAAATAAAAGCACCGATAAATAAATGAGTGAAACTACACAGTGAAGAGATTACAGTTACAGTTACTGCTGCAAGTGCTCTACTATATATTTAATTGGAAATGTGTTGATAAGGAGAATAAGGGGAACTCCAGTGAGATATGTCGCTTCAATAATGGATAATTAACTGTTCAGTAGCAAAAGTGAACTCCCGAAAAAACACTTGCGCAGATATATTACTGTTTGAAGATGGAGATGGGAAGTTAAATGGCCTGATCTGTGAGGCTGATTCTGGAAATTATTCTTTAAACTTTTTATTTCATAAGCCTTCTTTTGGAGTTAGAAGACCAATTTTAAAACCGAGCTGAGTTAGTTTGAATGTATTATTGCGTCCCTTAGGAGGATCTTGGAGTCTGGAGGCCCATTTAGTTAGGATGGGGTGATGGCGGCCTCTGAGCCGGGTTTATGAGCCCAGACGCTGCCCTCCCAAACGATTATTGCTCCTCTCGGTCCTCATAATGTGTCGGGAAGGATGGAGGAGGAGGGAGACGGCGAGACAGAGACAACAGGATTATAATACAGAGCCTCTCATGGAAGCTGCAATTTTAGTTTTTATGCTGGTTTAAATATTTCATGTTGGTGTGAGTGCTCTGTCTCGGTTTCACTTTTTGAGGTTAAGAGATATTCTCAGAATATGGTGTCATTTTCTCATTTTCTCACGTTTTTTTCTCCCACTTGTTTGAATCTGTTTCACTCATATCATCTTGCCATCCCCACAGACCAAACTGTTGACCCAGTACATCCTCAACCTCGGCAAATACGACCAGAACTACGACATCAGAGACCGAACCCGTTTCATCAGACAGCTGATCGTGCCGAGCGAGAAGAGCGGCGCCCTCAACAAGTACGCCCGACGCATCCTACTGGCCCCAAAGCCGGCCCCGGTGCTCGAGTCTTCCTTCAAAGGTAAATTGTAAAAAACCTCCTCTGGAAACCGGTCACCTCCTCTGTTTACGATTAGCTTCCAACTTTTCTCCCATCTCTGCTTTTGTGAATCATCTCACTGAATACATTTGCGCGTAATCTGCATGCATAACCCTAAAGGCCGTCCGCCCAGGAGCATGCGAAGCCGAACCGGCCGGCGGTTTTTATTATTCTGCCGTGCCCGTCTCTCTGAAGGGCAGTTAGGTCTGACCCCTTTACCTCCGACTAATGAGATGGGTAAATTGTGGAGCTAATCTAACCTTTTTTTGCCGTCGCCGAGACGCTGAAAGAAATCTCCCTCATTTGTCTGTCTCTTTTTCTTCTTGACGAGAGCGACCGAAACTGCCTGCCGCGGCATTAAAATTCAGATGCAGTTTTCACCTACTGGATGTTTATGGAGATGGTTAACCACCCCTGTCATTCTTAATATTCTCTTCTTCTTCTTCTTCTTTTTTGTTAGCAAAGCACTGATTTTTTTTTTTTTTTTTTTTTTTTTAGCGCGTACCTCCTGAGGCACTGACACTGATTATGTGCTTGTGCTGACCACCGGGGGGGAGAGAATAGTAAATGAGTGTATTCACAAACACAGTGAGCTGATAATAAATGCATGCGATGATGGAAGCCGTTATTTTTGTATAAATATCAAACGCTGTTAATTTCCCTGTTAAACAGTGCAGCAGATGTAAGAAACATGCATTTATAGGATGTAAATTGGAGTTTTTCTATTCGTCCAATGGAGACGCTTGACAGTGCCACTCATCCCAAAAATGTATGTTCCTTTCAATCAAAGAAGGAAATTGAAAGGCTTTATGATTTATTAAGATTCTTCTACTTTCTGTGTGATATTCTTCATTATGGACATTCGACTAATGGCTCCCTCATTAAGAACAGACGGAGGTTATAGCCAGCACACTCCACATCTTCACCTCTCATTAAATTTATTATTTTTTATGTTTGATTTCAGCCATGCGTTACATTTTTTAAAATGTATCCCTCTGATAGCCACCCTCCTGCTAATCCAGCGACGACCTTTTTGCTTTCTTCGTCTTCGCTCTCCAGATCGGGATCGTTTCCAGTTGGGAACTCTCTCGCACAGCCTCAACATTAAAGCCTCGGGGTACCAGGAGCTCTGCGACTGGCCCGCCGTCGCTCCTGACCAGTCTGTGAGGAACGTGGAGGTCATAGAGCCAGTAAGATATCTGCTTTCTTTACACGCTCCTCTGGTGGCTAAGTAGATTGTAGTAAATCCATTTTGGAAACATTCCGGGTTAAGTTTGGACCAAGTGGCTGTAAGTACATATGTAAAGTATACATGTGGTATTCATAGGTAGCGAAAATTAGATAAAGAGGTCAGGTCAACATACTTTTCTCTGATGTTTTCCAGGTAGCGTACATGTAATATAGACTGGCTTTAAAAAGTAAACTCAAATTATTAAAATAATTGAAAACAATCTGAGTGCCCTCCTCTGGTGTCTGTTTTCAGGAGCAAGAGTGGACGGCCACAGTCAGCAAGGCCAAGAACCTGAAATCTGATGAGAAATTCTACTCCGATGATGAAGAGGAGAACGAGAAGGAAGGATCTGACAGCAGCGGCAGTGAAGACAGCAGCAGCAGCAGCAGCAGCGAAGGTTTGTTTATGTCTGCATCCTGCAGAACTATAGGGCATTTAAATTCTGATTCTTCATCTGTCTTTGGAGATACCAAAGATCTCGGAGCCCCTGCAAGCTTTGCCTGGATGTGTCTGAGTGTTTGACTGGAATGTTTCAGCAATTAAATGAATAATGGAAGCTTCTGTGCCTGTTTCACGTGCCTCTAGAGTCGAGCAGTGAAAGTGAGGAGGAGAGCAGCGACGAAGAGTCAACCAAGAGCTCCGGTCACACTGGGGGAAGCTCCAGCGATTCAGAAAAAAGCTCCAGCGAGTCTGAATCTCAGCAGAAAAAGAAGAAAAGGACCAAAAAGGCGCCGCAAAAGAAAACGAAGCCGGCCGCTGCTGACAGGTACGGTGAAGTCCCACCTGTCCGCTGGAGCCGGAGCGCCTCATTTCTCTTCCTCGTGAAAAAGTCCAGATGTTTGCCGCTCCTTTCTCCCTCAGATAATTAGACAGGTGTGTGTTTACGAGAAGCAACGGCGAATGTGACTAGAACTCCGCTGCATCAATAATCTCAACCTCCATCTGCTGGAAGCTGTTCTGATCCACAGCCCAGTTCAGTTCTTCACTTCCATCTCTTTTTTTCCTTTCTTCCCTCGAACCTGCCATGAAAACTCAGGAGGCTCAGAGGATCTTTGACATTGCTCTGGCCAGATATTTCCATGTTTACAAGCTGGGATGAAGATAGCAGCATGTATTTAAGTGTTTTAAAAGTAGCTATCTCTCAGAGTGAGACACAGGTCCTCAGAGACAGTTAAAAGTTCTGAGTGAAAAAGTTTTGAAGGCACATAAATTTGACTTATGTCTAGCGTATCTGACCGTCACTTTTTCCCTCCAGGTTGTTTGTATCTGGCTCAGTTTTCTTAGGGTTTTTTTGGAAGAATGATAAATATTTCTCACAATTTTCCAGCTGTTTACAAATCATAAAGCCAAAGAGGATTGAGTCATGAAGGACTGCATGGTTAAGAAAATATTCACTTAAATGAGCTGAGATTTTAATAGAAATGTAGTAATTTTCAAATTAAAGGCAGGGAAATTTGCAATCACTCCATAAAATTGATATTCAGAAGAAAAATAACACAACACTCAGCAAAGTTGAATCATTCACAAAGCCGGCGCTATCCTCACAACCTCTCCAGCTCATTTTCATGATCCTTCTTTTGAAAAACAAATCCTCTGACAAATAAAATAAGTAATTTCTCTGAAAAGTATTCAAAAGGTCCTTTGAGAGATAAAAAGCTGATATTGACTGTGAATGTTTTTCAAGTCAAACAGATCGTTTCCTACCTTTAACCAGAACTAACTTTTGTCTAATCCTTCACCTAAAACTCAGTCTGACCCATTTCATTAATATTTGCTTCCACTTAAAAATCCCTGTGATGTAAATGTACACACTCATGCATTCTGGGTACATTACATTCAGTTCCACTGTCTTCAGACTGTCTGATTAAACCATCACTGCTCGCCTGACCCTGACTTTAATCTAACCTGAGACTTTCATACTTTTCTCTCATGTGGACTTGTTTTTTTTGTCCTACAACAATGAAACGCCTCCATAATGTGAATGTGGCAACGGGTGTAAGTTCCCACAACAGAAATACACACCTGTAAGCACACACACACACACACACACACACACACACACACACAGTCCGAGGCTGGCATGGCTGCAGGAATATCGTCACTGCGAGTTCCATTAACAAGCTAATCAAGGAGAATTTTCCTCCAGTAGCGTAACCCACATTTACATGGCTAATGGATAATGACTTTTGATTGGTCATTTAGCAGCCTGGTGTTACCAATGAATGAGATTTGAGTCATTACTGCCGAATATGCTCGCGCGCACGCTTCTTACACACCGCCAAATTTAGTTTCTTATGCACTCTACCTCATTTGCTCACGGACACACAAACTCGCAGCGATTGTACCTGATCCCGCCGTGTGACAGGCCGCCGGCTGACCCTGTTCTCTCCATTAGAGAGTATAATTAGAGCAACTCACCCCAGTGCTCAAACACACACAAACACGCGCACACACGCATACACACAGTAATTAGAGCCGCTCACCCCAGTGCTTCCACAACAAACACAGCATAATGCCCTCATTATGGCCCAGTCATTTCAGGCAGGGCCTAATCAGGCCCACAGTGATTTATATCACTTTTTCCTGTTCGCAGCAAATGAAATCTGTAGGCCAAATTAATACTGGCTTTTCATCATCGCCCAAGTTAAAAAGCCAGTTACCGTCACAATTCCCCTCATTAATTTAACGGCTGAAAATCCCAGGCAGGCGGAGTAAACACTCATTATCGGGACAAATTGAAGAGGGACAGAGCAAGTGAAAGAGAGAGGAGAAAGATGGAAAGAATCTTTGTGGTTGAGCGCTGCATTGAATTAACTTCACAAACAAACAGATTGATCTCCGTTTGTCCTGATGCTTTCGGTTTGAATAAAGGAGAAGGAGAGCGGATACAGTCGGGTTTATTTGAGACCATTTGTTTTATTTAAATGAAAGTTTGTTTCACTTAAGAAGAAAACTAAATATATTCTGTTTGGCTGTTTTTCTGTTATTTCTAATGCGTGATATGTTGCTCATATTGATCCCGTGTCTGAGAGCGCTCTCCTGTGTGCTGCAGTGAATCGGATGAGAACGGGAACGGACCTGCGGCCGTGGAGAGCAGCTCGTCGGCTGAAACCTCGTCGGACTCGGAGACGGATTCTGAGGAGGACTCGGACTCGGACTCGCCGCCGCCGACCCAGAAAAAGAATGACGCCAAGTCGAAATCGAAGGTGAAGCAGCGATTCAAACAAGTCAAAGAGGTTGTCTGGGACGGTATTAAAACAGAACGCTGCTCAGCTTTCTTGAATCTCACTATATAAAGATGTCAGTATCATTACCTAATGTTTATAGATTTATGAAGTTTAATTTAAAATTAAAGCAATCTAACTTGAAACTTAGATGGAAGCAGCCAAAAAATCACCACACAGTTTGTATTTTTGGTATTTTTCCCCATCAGTTAACATTTTTAATCAATTGGTGTTTGGAAAGATGTTGATATTCAGCAAATGATTTTTCAAATCTGAAGGTGAAAGAAAGCAGCTAATTCTACGAAAATAAGAATCTGAGGGCGACTGTCCGTCCGACGCCTCAGAAGAATGATAAAAAGACCAAACACAAGAGATCCTATGATTTAAACAGCTAGTGGGTGTTGATTGGGTGCAACGTCGCAAAAAATGCATTTTCAGCATCAAAAAATAGTTTTTATACTCAAATAACAGAAGGTTGTTGATTCACTGTGGCTCACATGCAATTTCTCAATCGCTTATTGAGATGCATTAAGTTTTCATAAAGGCTAAAACAATCAAAACAAAGATTTAACTATTTCACAGTATTAGTCCAGGTGATAAAAGCACCGCTGCGGTTATTCGTCACCTTCCTCAGCCGCACCAGATATTAAAAATAGACCCCCGTTTACATTGATCTGTGCAGCCATGGCAACGCGCCGCATGCATCTGTGCTTCATTATCTGGTGCTAAATACAAAAAGGTGTCGACTTGAAGCTGGTATCAAACATTTGAGTGCAGGAAGCATGCATTTATCAAGCTGCAGTGCTCGATACTATACATACATTATTTACGATGCATCGTGCAGAAACCATTGGTGAGGATATCGTTGTAAACAGGATAACAGCTCGGCGCCGTTCAGCTCTCCATGTCTTGAAACCTTCAAAGTCACAAATTAGATTCTGGGATGTGATTTGGCTTTGTGGTGTCTCCATTTCCCCCCCCCCCCCCCCCCAAGTCTTTCATTTGCACCCTGTTCTGCCCTCCCAATCTTTTTCTTACCAGTTCTGCTCATCACATTATCTCCCAGCCTCCTGTTGGTTTTCTGCACTATGAAATTCTCATTTCATACACTTTGTTATTTGGGCTCGGCCTATGAATTATGCATCTTTGTTTCATTCCCGCCCTCCCCTCTCTTTCCACACACCTCTTCCTCCCTTTAGTAACAAGGTTTCCGTCTCTATTACTGCCACCAAGCATCAATCAGAGACAATCTGATAAGATACGCCTCGAACTTTATGGTTTGTTTTCTCTCTCTCTCTCGCTGCCGATGTCCTCTTGTGTTTCTTTTCCCCGTGTCTGCGTCTCTCTGCCTCTCGTCCCGCGTTTGATCACCCTGGAGTATGCAGAGGGGAATTTTTATGGTTCTTTATGTGAAGCGATCAGAGTACGGAGAAAGGGTGATAAAGGCATTAGTTTGTTTAAATGGGTTTTTATTGGCGCTTCTTGTGCAGCGAGTTGCAAAGCCTGTGTCGTAATTCCCAGCAGTCAACACCTGACAAGCCAGTCGTACAGAGGTGGCTGTGGCTCAAAGCCGAGCATGACCGACGACTGAAAGCTCCCCACGTGTCACCTGCAAATGCTGACGGGGTTTTTTTTTTCCTGCTTTTGAGAATGAAAGCTCTTATAAAAGTATTTATTCACTTGTTTTTGTCATTGCACTAAATGCTTTGTAGTCAATATTCTAAGACTGGTTTATTGTCTCTCTTATAGAGGTGTTAAATGCTAATTATTTAGCCATAAAGTGAATTATTTTCAGTGAAACCAGAAGGCTGAGTGATGCTTAGCTTAGCGTATAGCCGTTCTCCCACAATACTGAATTAATTTCTGTTTTCTAGATGAGACGGATCAGCTATGGATTTTCACAAGTATTCATTTTGTTGGTGAAGCTTGTCCAAAATTGCACATTTTGTCGCTGCGTAATGAAATGTTGGTCTGTGAGCAAAGTCACATTCAGCCCAATAAAAACTTCAAACAAGCTCTGAAAGTTTTCTTCAGAAAATGAAAAGAAGCTCTCGGAGAAGAGATAAACCCTTTCAGTGAGGGGGGAGGATACAGGAGAAAGAGGGTGTTGGAAGACGATAATCTCTTACAGTCGGCTTTAAAATATGTCTGAGATCTTGTCAGAAAAACCAATTGTCGTATTAATCCCTGGTTTTTCCTCCATATGTGTTGATCTTTTACACCTCATGCTCAGAGTTGCCGTTTTTTCTGTTTTTTAGGTGGCTGTGAAGTCAAAGGAGGTTTCTCTCTTGGATCTTGATGATTGTGAGTTTTTTTTTCTCCCTCTTGAATGTTTCTAATATGAAACAAACGGTGCGCTCTTTCATTTCCTGTTGTTCATATCTGCGTGATGTGAAAAACATTTGAGCTTAATAAAAAGTCTCTCTCCGTCATTTCCACCAGTTTCTCCTGCGCCGACGAACCCGGCCCAGTCCGTGGCCTTGTCCCCGAGCCTGCTGTCCGACCTGGAGGGCCTCTCCCTGTCCAACGTCTCCTCCGCCGCCGTGCAGGTGAGCGCCCCCGCCCTCCTCCCTGCGTTCATGTCTCAGCATTAGAGCCGCACGGGCTGACATTTCCCCCCATCTCCATGCGTTGTTAAAAGTCGATTGTTCCTTTTGTGCCTGACACCGACGCCACGGCGGAGCAGCGTATGAGAGCTGGTGGAATGAGCCGCTCTCCCTTGTGGAACATTTCAGCTCCAGACGCCAACTATTGACCTTTCCTGCCTTCTTATATTTATAGCCAGTCAGGACGGCGGAGCAGCTCTGCCTGTTTCCTGTATCTCTTATAGTCTGTCTTTTTGCTCTTCCACACCCTTGAACTCTATTTCTGTGTCTCATCTATAAGTCCACCCACCACGCTGCTCACTCTCTCTCTCTCTCTCTCTCCTCCTGTCACCTTCCATCTCTCTCTGTCAGATGTTGCGTCCCTCGTGTCTCCATGTTGTGTATATCTGATGGTTGACCTTTCCTCGTGTGACGGCTCCTTTCTCTCCTCAGTTTGCGAGCGGCTCCGCTCGTCTTGTGTATTTTGTATCTTGTCTTTTCTCCCCCAGGGAGGCGGGAATATGTCCAGTCCTTTCTTTTTTTTTCTTCTTCTTCTTCTTCTTCTTCTTTTTTTTGCTGTTGCTGTGTCTATTTGAAGCCGGGTCCCTCTGCTGTCGGAGGATTTTAAATCCGGAGGGAGTTTAGATATTTAATCATAACATGAGCTCTGTGTGTGAATATGTTCAGTATCCATTCAGCTGTTTGAAGTGTACATTTCAGTTGGATTAATTAATTAGATACATGGGATTAATTGTGGTGCTGCGGGTAAATTACTTAAAATTAGCTCCAATATAGCAATTATTTTATTACTTGAGTGTTTTAATAACATAAATGTCACGAAAGTGCATCGTTTTGCTCGGTTTTCTTCTCAAATTGCTTGTTTTCCCAAAACAGCGAACACATTTTTAATCAAGGGCCTGATTGATGATATATTTATTAAGCATTTTCAGAATTTGCCTTTATTTTTTTGCACATTTTAAAAGTTTTCTGTTGAGATATCCACTGACTTGCAATTTTCAGCTCAATATCTGTTTTACCTCAAACAAGTCTTATATACTTTATACGGTATATAAATATATATATATATATATATATATATATATATATATATATATATATATATATATATATATATGTATAGACATATAATATTCCACACTTTGTTACCACACGAAAATACACACATACAAACAAATTTGAAAGTTTCAGGGGTGGAATAAAAGCTTTTGAACATTATCATGTTGTAACTGTATAATTCCTGCTATTTGACCTCAGAATATAAAGCTCGGCTTCTGTGTATCAGCTGTGAGTGTTATCTCAACACCCGCTGCTCCTGGTTGTCAATGCTTTGTTACATAATCATCCTCTGCTGCTGCGCATAATCAATATTCACATGATTTTTAGTGTAATTTGTTGCGATGAGGTGTTTATGAAATCATCGTGAAATTACCCCCCCCCCCCCCCCCCCCCCCGAGCAGAGTTTTTCTACTGAGCTGAAAACACGTCTTGCTGACATTACTGCAGGTGGTCTGTCAATATTGTGGTAAAAAAAAGACTGTTTTCATCATCGAAATATCAGAATATGTACGTAGAAATAAAAACAAAGACATAAAGCATCATATCATCAGCTATTCTGATCTTAAAATACCTATTAGTAGTGTTCTGATGAGTAAATATGGAGTTAATTAGGTATTTTTTACTAAAATGTAGGCAGTAAGTGAAGGCGACATCAGCGAAACTTTGATTTTTTGTAAAAGTTTAAGGGTAAAAAAGCTTAATGCTAAAACCCATAAGTTGGTTGGAAATGTAATTTGTCGGGTTTTTTTTAAAACTTTTCCTCCTGAGCAGTTGCATGTTTCCAGTCTAGACGGGCCTCTGCGCCGTCCCAGCTCCTCCGCTGCACTTACCTTCGTGGCGAGTTAGTCTTAATATTCTGCGTCCGCCCGGCAGTGCCGGCCGCCTGTCACTCAGTATGATTGACAGCGGCTCTCAGGCCAGCGTTTATGCAGCACAAGTCTTGTTAGTCAATTTCTCCTCCTCAGGTGAAGGCCAGGGAGTAATAGAGAATAGAAATGCAGATTAGAACAGGGAACTTTTTGCACATCAACATCTGATTTAGAGTCAATTCTATGCATAAATACATGATGGGCAACGGGATTCATAGACAAGGGTAAATAACCTCACCTTTATTCGCACCGCCCCTCCCCGCGCATGCACGCCGGAGCTCCTCCACACACACACACACCCGCAGACACACACATACCAGTACACTGGCCTCAGTGTCATTTCTATTTCTCAGCAATCTGCCCACAGAGGCAGCGAGTCTGTCTCAGCTGAGCGCTCGGGCCTTTTTAGAGAATTACTGCATGGTTATCAAAGGCATTTAGATTAACCCTGGTCACTGTCTTTGACCCACCTCCTCTTCTGTCTCCTCCTCCTCTCCCCAGCTTCTGCATGCTCCCGCTCTCTCTAATAACATTTTGACATTAGGATCTCTCACAAATGCCTCTTAAATCCCCCCCCCCCCCCCCCCCCCCCCCCCCCCCCCGGCAGCCCACCCCAAACCTCTTCCGACCGCTGTCCGTGTGTGCGGCGGGGTGGCTCGGGCTGATAACTTTTCATTCATAATTAGCAGCCGGCGAATGGGGCTCCGTTGGAGGGAAATTGAACTGTCAGCGGCGGGGCGCAGGGCGTTTGACCCCATCACGCCCAGAGGGGGCCATCATAATTTGTTCATTTGGTGTCCATCAGGCGGGCGCCAGCGCCGCCCCTCCTCCCCCCACGCCTCCCTCCTCACCCCTCTGACCTCCCCCCCCGCAGCGGCCTCTCTGGGTTCACGTCTAATTATGAATCAGCAGGAGGACCTGCAGCGCCACGAATATAGCGGCCCCTGCCCTCCAAACCTCCTGCTGCCACTCAAACTGCAGAGATTGCCTCTTAAATAGGAATGAACGCCCGCACGGAAATCGCCGGCGAGAGCGGCGGCCTGAGAGGCCGGTGCGGACTTTGAGAGTGGTTTAATGCAGCCATGGCATCATTTTCCATCTCATTAACTACTTTTCGTAACTTCATATCTTTATCACATGAAGCCTGTTGGTATTTTCCTGCACTTTGTGTTTTATCTTTTCCTGAAAACCTTTGTTTCCTCTTTTTTGATTACTGTCGAAAACCGAATCAGGGTGTCAGCCGTAATTTTGAAGTCCTTGAACGTAATTATGAGTGCATTTTGACTCTATGGTTTTTATGCAACTTATTTTTGACCATAAATATGGTGTGTTTTACCAATAAAACGGCTGGCATTACAGCTCTGTTCCTTCGAAAAAGAATTTGTTTTAGTACAGGTGTCTTTGGAACACAGCAAAATTCATTGTTTTGACATCGATCCGCCTAAAGTTTAGAGCCTGAAAGTGAATTAGAATTAACATACATAAATAGCTGAATCTCATGAATTTGTTTTGCTTTCATTTTGCCAGCTCAGTACATCTGTGTGTGTGCGTCAGTTTTTTCGTTACCATGATCAATGCAAAAACCAGCAGTTTAATACGTCTTGTTTGATTTGATGAGAGGAGAAAATACAGTAAATCACCTGAAGTTTGTGAATCTGAACTGTAATTTGGTGGTGATGAGTGCATGTTAGTTGCAGCTGTATTTGTACCAAGTGCAGTGAAAGTGTCAGTTTGTTAGCAACACTTGGAAAACTAGATGAAGGACACCAGTGTTACCGAATAACAGTCCTCCATTATTGCTAATTTTGCATAATGAAAAATTTCACTATTAATCATTTCCGAATACCTAATTTACTGACAAATTGGCATAAATTAACTAACCTCTGTCTCTTGTGCGCCGGAGAGACTTCTTGTTACATTAAAGTAGTTTTAGGTGGCTGTAGTAACATTTATTTAATTCAATTTGCCGTCAAGGTCTTTGTGACGCCCCTCAATTAATTGTCATCTCCTGACTGAAGGGAACAATTAGGCCTCTAAAGTCAAACACATGTCCCTTACCTTAATGCTCACAACTCTCGTAGAGCATTAATGAAGCAGAGACGGCGTCTGAAATACAGAAATGGATTTTCAATACATCTCTGTACACAGCTCGCTCCTCTTTCTTCCGAAATTGGCCGTCTTATGCACGCCATGAGAGGCTGCCCGGCCCCCCTTTTTTGAATATGTCAGCGGGATTTTCAGGTCATTTGCCAGAGAGGATGCTGGGAACGCGGCGTCCGGGGCTGCTGAAGGTGACTCGGGGTGTCTGTGTCATCCATCACAGGAGCTTCCTTTAAGTTGATGCATAATAGAGCCTCTCAATCAACTTCCTCGCTCATTGTCACCTCCCTCCTTCCTGTCCAGGGTGGAGACTGCAAGCCAAGCCCAAAGAGAATTTAAAAAAAAAAAAAGAGAGAGAGAGAGAGAGAGGTAGAGTGACTCAGGAGTCAAGGTTACATCCCTCTTCTTCTCTTATTTACACTTGAGGTGTTATGGGCTTGCACTGTGTAGCAGGACAGCAGCGTGTGAAGGGGGCGCGTTGTGGACGCCAGTGTCAGGCTTTAACTGTCCACCGTGTCAAATTGGTGATAATAAGCAGTTTGAAGCCTCGTCCTGTCGCCGCACGCCGGCTCGGCTCGGCTCGGCTCAGCTCGGGGCGAGGTGACAAGACGGGACCTTGAAGCAGGATGTGTCTGTCAGGAAGGTAAATCTCCGCCGTGATGGGGTGGCGAACATTACGGCGGGCTTTATCGACACGGACTGCTCTGACACGTCCAAAAGTGGCCCGATAAATTTCCGCGCGCCGGCGGCGGCGTGACGGGCGCCCGCGAGGGCACGGCGGCGTTACGGCGCGGCAACAAATGTTTGTTTGACCTCCCTCGCAGGCGCTCGGGCGGCGTGGGCACGAGGGACTCTGCTCGCCTGTCAGGAGGACGGCGAGACGGAGGGTTTATTCTCCATCTGATAGGGGGCTTAAAATTTTATGGCGCTACAGTTGATGGAATACTCAAACGGGTTCAAGCATATTTTCGCTGTTGAAGACCAAATAAAATAAACTGTGGTCGTTTCTTGATTTGGTTTTGGCGAGGTGTTTTCATTCCAGGTAAAGGAGATATTTTTTGCTGGCTCAAAAATTTTTTAATGAATTCTTTAAAATCAGAACTTCCCTACTTTTGTTCTAAGACAACACCTTTAGACTGACCCCTGAATTTTCTGATTTGCCAAAACATCCCACTGAAGCCAAACACTGGCAGACACGCCCACTCCCACACATAGTGTCTAAAAAGAAAATCAGATTTCCTGGTCTGCTCTGGGTTCAGAGGTATAAAAAATGCACCTGAAGATCCAAGATTAGGTCCAAATCCAGGCTCTAATGCGGATGACTGTGCAAAGTGTAATAAAATATGTTAATGTCAATGTTAAATTGCTTTAAAGACATACATGTTTAGGATAAGTGTTTTTTTTCTTCCAGTAAAACTAACAGAAAACTTTGGACTTCTCAGTATTTGTTAGTTATTGGACGATATTAAGAAAGCATGCTTCATGTAATGTTGGATTGATGTAGCAAACATGAATTGGAATCAATACTTGTTGAAGTATTGGATATTAATATATTTTCTGCTGTGGCATTGGTACCACCAAGTGGCAGTGCTCTTTCTCTTGCCCATAATATACACTTCAAAAAAAAAAAAAAAGACTGACTGACTGACTTTGACAACCGAACCATGCAAATCTGTGCTGTTCCCCACTGACCCCAGTTAAATAACAAACCTCTCAAACACGCTGTTCTCTTATTTTAATGCTGAAGTTTGTTTATTGTATTTTGTTCCTGCCGATCTCTTCAGAAGTGATTCCAAACTGTCATGTGTGGCTTCCTCTTCCAGTGTCGGAGCGATTCTTCATCCTCCGCCTCACCACACGACACGCCCCGAGGACGCCGTTTACATTTCTCACCCCGGTCCGAACACGCTGGCAGTACGTCGAGCTCCAGTAAAACAATGTACACTGACACCCCTCAACACGGCGAGCCCTGCCGCCGCCGCTCCGCGTCTCCACTGTGCTTCTCCACATCATATTCTCAGTCATACTCAATTAGATTAATTAGCTCACAGTCTGTTACTGGAAGTATTTTTCTACCACCACTTGCTTTTTTTTAAATTTTATTCTTTATAAAACGCTTCATGATGTTAGATATCACTGCTTTTGTTATTCTTGTGACTTCTTTAAAAGTTCTATCTTTTTTTTTGGTCACTTTCTGGTGGTAAATAAGTTTATTTTTTCCCTTTTTTTTTTTGTGTGTGTGTGTGTGTGTTGACACTTCGAGATGAACCAGCGTCTTCGCTCCAGCTTGGTGTTTGTTGCGTTCAAGTGCTAATTGTTTTAGAAGGTGTGAACAGGCTGGATCTGTCCTCGTGCTTGGAGCCAATTAGTGCTGTCACTCAAAACCGAAGGACCTTCCGAGACTGAACAAACTACGGAAACTTGTCAGACTTCTAACACTTTTGTTACTGACATGAATAAAGTCGAGGTGCGTTCGAGGCTGATGCACATGATGGAATTATCTCCACTGTGTGTTTTACGCCGTGTGGGCCGACTCACCTCATCTCTGTGTAATGAGAGCTCCCGTTTACCAGCATCAAGCGATAATGTCAACGCCGCCAAGTGTGAGCAACGCTCATCAACGAGCAACAACACCATAATTTTTAAGGCTAAAAAAAATAAATAAATAAAAAAAAGTAGACTGCAGCCTCCCAGTTTTTTCTGTTTCTTGGTCTCTCAAAGGTAATGCAATTTCCTGCTTCTAAAAAGGTAAAAGCTCCTTTTAAACTGCCGGCGAATGGCAGGTTTGGGGCCGTGCAGGCACTTGTGTTTCTATTCATTAGGGGTTGTTTTTATTCAGCCCTGGTTTGCCTGAGCATTCAGCCCATCTCCATCTAACCGGGCTGATTGAGAACATTTCTTAAATGCGCTCCTCTTTACCCCACAGAGTTAATGAAGGGAGCGCCGGGGCGGGGGATTTTTCAAGCCATCACTTGGTCCCACTTCACTAAGAAGTGGCGCGGGCGGGCTGCCGATTGGCCGCCATAAATTGCATGAATGCAGGTGATGGGAAGACCGGAGATTCTTGTATTAATTTGGCCTCTTGTGTGGATGCATTTGCACTGTAATGTACAAAGCATCCCTGGATATTGTGTTGATGCAGACAGCGTTTGGGATTCGGATGGTGTTCTGAATGTGGCGGGTCGGGCTTTAGGTTGATTTTTTTTCTTTCTTTCTTTCTTCAGCCTTTTCATTTTTCTTTGTTTGCTCTCTGGTTGACAGATCTGGCAGGAATCAGTCTGGTCCTGCAGTTTGTCACTTCAGTGTAACCTTTTTTTTTTCCAGTCTCATAAAATGAAACAGGATCGCTTTTATTTGACTTAATTTCTTGTTTCCAATTTTAGGTTTGATGTCTTTTTTAAAAAATATTATGCAAATAAAAATTGTTACATGATGAAAATAGTCATGCTAACAATAAAAAATGTTTCTATATTCCGTTATATGCAATGTGTTTTGTTATTTTACAGAACGGGGAATTGAAATACTTCGTAGTCTGAAACATTTAATGATGCTTGATGATAGAAATTCATGGTCTGCGACTTTTTAAACTATTTTTTTGTTCATGTCCAGAAGCAGGGTACACCCCGGACTCCCTGGACCATTTGCACCTCGTGTTTGTCGATCCTCATCTCTTCTCTTCCGTCCCTTCAGGTCAGCACGCAGTCCTTCGGCCCCGTGAAGAGCTACGAGTTGCTCCACCACATGACTGGAAAAGGTCTCTCGGCCAAGTACCACTTCCCCAGGCAGCCGTGTCTGTACCAGCCCAGCATGGTCTCGGTGCAGCTCTCACTGACCAACAACTCGGACCACTGCCTGGAGGAGATCCACATTGGGGACCGAACCCCGGCAAGCCTGAACATCCACTGCTTTAACACTATCGGTGAGTCGGGCGGCGTTCTTCCGTTAGCTCACTTCTTCTGCTTCTAATTTGTGTGTTTTACATGCGTTATAGGTAGGAAGGAGAGGATAAAACGCTATAAAACCAGCCAAAAAGCTTTTAAAACCGTCCTTCTATCTGCTGTCTTTCAGTGATGTTGAATCCTTGAGGTCACATCTAGTTTTTCCACAACCAAATTTCTGCAGCTATGATTGTTTTCTCTGACAGATATTAAGCGATCATCATGCTATCTAAAAACCTTTAAGCCCGTTTGCTATCAGACCCTGCAAATAGCCCAGCAGCAATCCCCCCCCCCCCATCCAGAAAACAGCCAATATTACTCCAGCTAATCCCAGTTCATTATTATCGATCAGGACGAACAAACATACACAATCTCCATATTTCTCCACACACTGCTGTATGACGGCGGAATAATATAAGACAGGGAATAGTGCTCCCTTAACGCTTTCGGTTTCATGTGTGTCTGCGCACACACACACACACACACACACACACACACACACGCAGAGGTATAGTGTGCAGTGGAGCATGTTAAAACTGTCAATTGCAGCGGATTGATTGGGCATTGAAGGAACTCAAGCAGCCAAACAGTGAGTAATTTGGATCGATTGGGCCTGGCTACTGTGAGCCGGCAGCTGCAGTGAGTTTGGATAAGTTGCAGAGGATGAATACAGACAAAGCTTTATGTACTGCTGTTTGTTTTTTATGTTTGTGTGTGCTAGTTTAGAGACAATACTTTCCAGGGTATGAATTTAAAATGGAATATAGCCCGTGGCTCTGGCAGAGGCGACCTCATGCTGCTTGGCAGCGGTTAAATTTATCATGTAATAGTGGAAATTAATGAATTACGTCTACTTTTATGCCCTCAGTGGCTCAGACGTTCAGAGATCACACTTCATAAATGAGATCAAAACTGTCCCAATATGCCAAACAGCATATTCTGCTTTGATAATCCCACCAATACCCGTTTCTTACGTAAGTGGGAGTGAAACAGGCTTTCCAACTGTTCTTTGATTCATTACAAAGAAGCATTTTTACAGTAAAGAAAAAATTTGCCAAACATAAATGTCCCAAAATTGATCCCATCTGGCCTGTAGTGAATTGTGTGAAGGGGAAAGGTGTGTGAGGCTGTGTGTGAGGCTGTGTGTGAGGCTGTGTGTGAGGCTGTGTGTGTGTGTGTCCATGACGGCTGTGTTTTCTGAGGGTTTCCTCTGGAGTCTCTGCTCTCCACTCCTGTCTGTAGAAACAGTTACACAGCGAAGCGGCTCTGCTCCGCACATCCAGAGAGGCCAGGAGGATGTTTCTGTCTGTCTGCGCTCTTCTCCTTGTTAACCTCCCCCTCCTCCTCCTCCTCCCCCTCCTCCCCCTCCTCCTCTTCATCCTCCTCCTCCTCAACCCGTTCAGCTGTCCAGACACTCTCACTTCAGCGTTTTTTGGCTTAGCTTAGCTCTCTTGCAGCTCGCCCCGCTGCGTCTGTCTCCCACACCTCATCTCTCTTGATGCTGACGCTCTCTTTGACAAGCCCCGTGTTTTGGAAATATGCTAGTCCTTCACATGTTGCCCCCCCCCCCCCGCCCCGGCTGTAGGTGTGGGAGATGAGATTGAAGGATAGATTTCTCACACACGGTGGCCTTGCTTTGTGAAGTAGAAAACACAAGTGGTGTGGATGCCTGTCTGTTCCACTCTGCTGCTGCACCCTCCACCACCGCCTCACCTCCACCCAGCCTTCCTCCTCCTCCTCCTCCTCCCGGTGCTCCATCCTTCCCCACGCTGCAGACTGCCCTTGTCACTCACTCTTCCTCTTCCCCTCTCTACCCCTCTCAGATCGGTTGCAGCCAGAGGCCTCGGTGACGGTATCCATGGGCATTGACTTCAGCGACTCCACACAAGCCGCCAACTTCCAGCTATGGTAAGAAAACCCCGACGCCGCTCAGGCGTTTGTCTCCTCTCGGGCCTCCGGCTGCACGTCTCTCCGCAGCCGCTCATCACATATCCTTTACACGCCTGTTTTTCTTACTTCTCCTTTCTCCTCTGTTCTCTGTTAATTTCCTTCTTCCTCTCCGCTCTGTGCCGGCGCTCCCAGGTGAGACATCAGCCGCAATTGATCCCCGTTCACTGGGATAACAATTATTCCTCCAGTAATCAGCCCCGGCCCAAATCAGCCCGCTGAATGCCATTGGCACCGCGACTCAGCCGATCGATAACCTTATCAGAAAATCTGTTTGAGATGGGGGAATCAATCCGGCCCAAAATGCCATTCACAGAGCGTGGCCTGCATGCAGTCAAACGAGAAACGTTTCATACGCAAAAAAACAAAACGTACAAACACACACTCTACTCAACACCCTTCAGTTAGGAGGAATTCAAATTAAAAACCAGGAGAAATTGAGGTTCGTTTGTTTATTTTCTTGCTTTTGTGTTGCAAATAAATGTTAATAAAGCTTCAAACCTTGTTTTTGGCTCCTCAGCACCAAGGAGGACCGGTTCAACGTGTCCATTCAGCCCGCCGTCGGGGAGCTGTTGATGCCCAGCTCCATGACTGAGCAGGACTTCTGCAAGGAGCAAGGTGAGGCCAAATGTTGGCGAATTACAAGGAGAGTTGTTGCTGCAGACGTTCAGCTCATATGTATGTAACAGAGTTACTCTGCATATTGAAATGACATTGGAACCAACATTTATGAAATATTTTCATAAATAATGTCTTTAAAAGGACAAATATTGCAAACAATTCATTACAGTACATCCAGTGTGCTGTTAAATACACATTAAAGGAATAAGAGTCTGTCATGTAATAATATACACATTACTCCTTTTGCTGTAATGTACACAGCTATTTAAGAAAACATCATAACAGTCTTCAGAGTTTCTGTGGGTTTAATAGTACTATTGGCATCAAAGTATTGACTTTTCTGTTGTTCTCATGTAAACAAAGCCTTCTCTTGGTTAAGTGCCATCAGTATCACATGGATCTGGAAATGGATCATCATACCAATAATCTTGCGCATCCGGCAGTTTCTTTCATACCAACGAGTAATAATGAAATTTTTTTTTTTTTTTCTGTGCTTGTGAAAGGCTGCTGAGATCCACAGGCAATAAAGATTATTCTAAAAAAAAAAAAGATAGTGTCTGATGTATTCCTAAAGATTCCACTGATTGTGTCCCCCCCAAAGGAGAAGCGATGTAATAAGAAAATGCAAATTATGGGTTAAAATGTTTCATCTTCACATTTTGAAGTGTGCACAATTTACTATTACATCAGACTAAAATGTAAAGATGTCAATGAAGTCTTAAGACTGTAATCTCATTTGACTTTTAGTCAGATATGCTTTAGATTATAAATTGAGTTTCCTAAATTAGCATCAGACAATTGTTTTTTTTCATGTAGTTTTACTTAAAGAGCAGTGAAAAGTCCCACTCTTGCCTAAAGTAAGCCGCAACACAGCACAAAGCACAAAATGTAAATTAAGTATCTGAAAGAGTTCAACGTATCCAAGAAACTTATGAGGGACTGTGGAGAAATCAGACACTGTCACCACGATGAAGATGGCGCCTTTTAAATGCCGCCTCTGTGTTTCACCCCTACCGAATACATCCGGCACTCAAACACAACAGATGCAACCACGCAATTTAGAGAACAAAGTTTTTCTTCTTGAGTAGCGTTTGAGTGAAGTTTCTTCCTCTTTTGATGTAACAGGTTCCTGGTGGAAAGAGTTAAGGTTCGCTTTAGGTTCAGCTCGAGAGTCGCTGCTTGACAGCACTGATTAAAATTTACCTGAAGTTTTCAACTGATGATGAACATTTTGACAGCAAAATCTTTTTTCTCGTGCAGAACATTTCATATGTTTTTGATTTAATGTAAATCTTGGTTTTTTTCAACATTCAAATCAGTGTTGACAGTTTTCGCATTCTCGAGCTGAATTCACTCGACAGGTTATGGAAGGAGGCGTAATTATCCAGTTTCTTTGTAGAAAAGTGTGACAATGAGCGCGCCGCCAATTTAATTTTCAATGTATATAACCGTTGAATTGTATTTGAACTCGAAATGTTAGGTGTAAATTCGTTTTGATTCGTCCGACGTTTTGCCCGACATTTTTGGCGTTTTCTCAGGAAAGCTGCTGGGTATGAATGAGACGTCCGCCACCGTCACCGCGACCAGCGCCTCCAGCCAGAACATCAACAAGCAGGTCCTGTCTGTGGCCAACGTCGGGGTGGTTTCATCCAGCCAGTCCAACGTCAGCAGGTAAAATACAGCTCACACACACACACACACACACACACACACACACGGTGTTAAGAGCCAATGGCTTTATTCACGTGTTAATGTGACATCCACAGTTTGTTTAGTTGATCAACGACAACAGCTGAGTTGTCAGCGCAGTGTGCGTCATTTCTGATGAGCGATTCTCGGGTTTAGTGAGAGGAAGATGCTCTATAATGCGGACGATTACAGAGCATCTTATATAAAATCATATAAAAACAAACCAAACTCAGTTTGACTCTTGTGGGAGTCACATCTGAGTTAAAAAGCAGAGTTGTTTCTGTCTGTGGTAAAGTTGAAATGTTCCTCGGTGCCTGTTATATTTTGCACATGGACTTTGGTGTGTGTGCGCGTGTGTGTGTCAGGGAGTGAAAGTGTGTGTGCGTGTCCCCCCGGCAGCTCCGTGCAGACATGCCAGGGGAATGCCCTGAGAAGCCTGGCTGTGTAATTGGTGTACACAATGTGTGCTAATGAGCTTCCTCCTCTGTCACGCACACCCGAACACCTGATAGATAATTACACCTCCCTCTCTCCCTCTGTTTCCTGCTCTGTCTCTCTTTTAATTCATCTCTGCACCCCATCTGTCTCTCCCTCCGCTCTGCTGTCTCTCTTTCACTTCCTCTTTGTGTTTCACTCTGTCCCTCTCGTCCTCCTCCCTTTCATCCTTCTGGTCGCCTCGCCGCCGCCGCCGCCCCCCCCCCCCCCCCCCCCCCCCTCCCTCATCTCCAGGTGATCTGCCATAATTTCTTTATGGATTTAAGGTGGGATTGAGGCGAAAATGTCGCAGACGGCGCGGATAAATAAGGGACGGCGGAGAACTCTGAGGGAGACGTTTCGCACAAGGTCACCGAAAAGTGAGGGAGTGAGTGGAAATCAATGGTCGGCGGTGGGAGAGGCCGGCGCCCGATCAGCCCATACTTCATTCAGAATAACCAATAGCTCGAATGGCTCCGCGCTATCAATCTCTCCCCTGCCTCTGTGACGACTTCAGAGGAAGACAGTGTCCCGGCGTTGCCCTGTAGTCCCGCGGTAATGAAGACGCCGTCTTCTCCCCGTCGTCACGACGACCAGCTCTGTGGAGATGATGGAGCTCCTCACTGGCAGAGTCCCACATCCACGTCTCCTCAGACCCTCAGGCTGGTGTGAGAACTCGTCTTTAAGGAGTTGATGAAAAGAATCAAGTCTGGCTGCCTCTGATGTGGTTTTTAATATTTTATATTAAGGCATATACAAGGATAGGTGCGTGTTTAAAGTGTTTTTAGTGGCCTGTTGCTTCAACAGTCTCATAAAATATCTGATAATTTTCTTGTTTATTAGCCTTTACTCCTATAATTCTGATAAACACTCATGAATTTGTTTAGTATTCCTAATTGACTGATCTGTCCTCCAGATGACGAGAGCAAAAACAATTCTGAGTCATTACAATTTGTGCTTTAATTTTTGGCTCCATCTTTTGTCTCGACCACCTTTTCAACTAGCAAATCCGGAGCCGAAACATTTAATCAGTCAACTGATCTCAACATATCCATCATATCATGTTGGTTCTGAGTCCAGTTAACTTCTGCACTACAGATGTAAAGAGCAATAACTACACAAGAGGGTAATAAAACACGGAAATAATGCCATGGACTTTACGTGATGGTGAAAGAGGTGCATACGTGTCCCTTTCTCTCCACTTCTTCATCACTGGTCTCAACAGCAGTTTGTTTTAGCTCTGTTTTTGTTCCCTGCTTCTACCTGTGTGAGCAGCAAGAGAACACTTTAGCCACGGAATGCTAACTTGTCAAATATATACAGCTTGTTGCTGATATGTGTGTTTCTTTATGTCCTCTTGATCTCATGACTGGCCGTCGTCTGTTCCAGTCTACAGCTGCAGGATGATCAGGCGAGAAGATTTTAATTCCAGATAAGTTTCACTTGTGCTTGTCGAAATGTAGAAGCGACAGAATCCGACTACAGTATTTATAAATACCTGTTTTGGTGCCAGTTTAGAAGATTTGTAATTCATAATCATGAAATATTTGGTGTGTAGCCACTACCTGATTAGTCTGTGACATATCCGTACAGATACTTTCGAAAATAACAAACTTCAAAATTACGAGCTGCTAAAAAAAAAAAAAAAAAAAAAAAACATTAAAATACAAAATAAACAATGTTTGTTCTATTTGAGAAGCTCCGAGATATTTGTGTTTTTGCTTGATTTAGGAAAACAGAAATATTTTGTGCCAGTGATGGGACAGTTACTCATTCAGTGGTGCTCCAGCACGCAGCCACACACACGCACGCACGCGCGCACGAGCAAGAAGTGATCGATCAGATCGGATACACCCACTGAGAGCTTATTGTAGAGGTCACTCCGCATTAAATGTGATGTGTGACTTGACCTCCATAGAGTCTGCCCCCACCCAGCCACCCCCCCCCCTCTGTTTCTCCTCTGATCTCCCCAGAGAAAGGCCTCTCTGATCCGGGCCAGATCACACAGAAATCCGCCCTTCGGAGGAGCCAGAGTTCCAGTTTAACGCAGAAATAATGAAGAGGATTTCAATATGAAGCCGGAGAACGATGCAGTTCATGAAACACGTTTCACCTGCTTTAAACTGACCTCAGATACTTTCTTTTTTTTTTGCATTGGAGATGGCGGTGCTGGAAGTCAGCAGGGGTTTGTGTGTAACAAAGCAACAGCTCGCCTCTGAACGTGATGCAGTGCCTGTGTCGACCAGCAGGGTGCAGCACTGCTTTTCTCCAAACAGGCAGTGGAGGCCGGGTGGAGGAGGAAGGGGGGGAGATGGGGGGGTGGGGGGGGGTGGATGCCACTGAAACACAGAAATTGATTGCTGGAAAGGAGGATGGCAATAAATCAAGCAGGAAAGCAAATGTAGAAAACGCTGTTCTTGTTTATGTCTAAACAGGCGGAATAGAATAAATGTGCTCTATTTTTCAGTCCGTTTGAAAGCAAATTTGATCGAATTTTGCATGCATTGCCAATCCCTCTGGTTAGAGCCTAATTTAAGAAGAAGAAGAAGAAAAAAAAAAAAAACCCAAACCGTTGATTTACAAGCTACGCTTTCTCTTTACTTTACACTCTGATATAATTAAATCACGCCGCTTTAAGCAGTGAATTCTCTTCTATTCAGCCTCGTCCCTTTTAGTGTATCACTAATTAACCAACTGATGATAAAGAAGACTCAACGTAGCGGCTTCATCTTCACGTTTAGCATTTGGTCTCCTCGTCTTTGTGGTCCGTCTGTCCTCTGGAGCGGTGGATGTCCGTCTGATTGTCCGTATGGCCCGGCTCTGGAGATTGCGTGGAGGGCTCCCGCCTTCTAATGGAGGCTAATAGTTTTGGCCATCTGCCTGGTCCGAGCCCGCCCGCTGCTGCTGGGCTCGGCGGTCTGGCCTCGCTGACCACTCAGTTGAAGGACACTCCTCCACTTGTCCACCTGGCCGGGAACCAGCCTGGAACAAGCGTCCAGCTGTGGCCACTGCAAACTCCACCTCTTTTCTTTTTCTTTTTTTTTTTCGCATAAGTTTGAGAGTCTGGCTGAAAACATGCAGTTTAGTCATGTTTATATCTTTTTTTTTTTTTCCTTTTTTTTTTCCTCCAGAGCTTGAAACATGCCCGGCTGTTGGGGTCTGAGATGCGGGCGGGCCGCGGGTTAAGCCCGGCCCGCGTCCTCCCAGCGTGAGGGTGAATGTAAAGGTGAAGCCCACTTTGTGTTTGCAGTGGCAGGGCGGAGGGGAGGCAGATGGCACACGCAGGCTCGCCGCACTGAGGAGAATCACGGGTAATTGGAGAGTGATGCTTAGCCGCAGCCCTGCCGATCGATGCCAATCCACCTGCTCTAAGTCCAGGGGTTATGCTTTGCTTTTCTTTCCATACACTGCAATTAATCCAGTGTTTAGCCCCAGTGTGAGGAGAGTGCGGGAGAATACCAATGACCCGTTTAAGGCCTGCTTGACCTTAATCTTCCCCTTCTAGTCCTTTAAAAATGCGGTGATCTGGGTCCAGATGTGATGTTGATGTGTTGTTGTTTGGGTTTTTCTTTCCCTTTTGCTCCTGCATGAAAAACAATCCGAGGCAAACACGCCTGGAAATCAACGAAATTGCAACACGCTCTTGTTTCTTTTCTTTCTTTTTTTTTTATTACCACACGTGAACAAAAAAGCCCCACAGCGGAGTCTCCTGAGACGAAATGAAAGCAGCCTCAGGGTGGTGTTAACTGGCTGAGTAAATGATAGATTTATATCCTAAATCCATTAGCAAAGCCGCAGGGATCTCATAGACACCTCAGGCTGCTGACGGGGAGCAGGACCACGTGTGTTTACTCCGCTTTAATATCACCTTAAAACACGAGGAGCTGCTTGGATTTCTCTTGTCTCCCCTAATGGTTCTTTTTGCAGCTCTTTAATGTGAAAGTTTGTAGTAAGAGCTTTTTATATCACTTAAACGACACAAAGTTTCTCCTTCACATGTGTGTATTTAGGTTATATTTTCTCTCAGTTCATGTGTAAATGGAATGTTTTCATTTTTATGGCTTCAGTAGTATTGAGAGATCCTGTTTTCATCAAGTCGACTTCATCTGTATAATTACCGACTTGTTTATGCTGAACGATATTCTCCACAAGTGGTTTAATGTAATTTTCTTTAGTTTCATTGTATATAATTTTATTACATTTCTGCAACTTCAACTCCAAAGTGGAGAAAGTTTTTCTTTTCTGAATTCAGTTTTTTATTCTGATTGGTAAGTGACACAATTTTTTTTCTTTGCAAATCCACTCCAGTTAGTTTTTATTGTATTTGTTTCACTTCATTCACAAAATGAAACTTTTTTCCACTACGCTTCTGCTTTCGTTTAATTCAATTTTATCTGATTGTAGTACAGCAGAGAGGTATATATATTGTTGAGGTATTTGTGCAATTAAATATTATCCACAAGTAAGATTTTATCTTAATTCACATTCTGCTTTTTAATCTTGTATTTTCAGTCGTTACTGTTAGATATTGTTTTCCTTGAATGTGGAGTTTGAAAAACTAAGAATTAGCCATGTGGTCCAAGTTAAAATGACTTTCTGTGGCAACTTCTGGAAGAATATAATTAAATTAAAAGGGAGCAGCACTAAAAGTCATTACTTAAAAAAAAAACTAGCAAAAAAGTAATGACGTCTCTGTTCAGGAAAATAAATCACCGTCGTCTCCTCAGGTGCATCATGGTCCGATCTGCTCACCTGCTTCTTCTGAACAGAACCCTGATCTTATTAAACTGTTGGAGGTTCGTTTGTAGGAGTTTGAACCTGAACCTCGGCGCTGATCAGATCAATTCATCTGAAGTCCAGCTGGAGCAAAAAGCTGAAGACGTCCGGAGCCTTCGCAGCTGATCTCTGAAGGCGTTCTGTTTGAAGAAGTGATCTCCGCTGCCGTTTGGCTTGATTCTACATGATCTGTTCTCCTGCTGAGATCTCAGCCGGTAGAAGAACCGCAGCGATACATCTGTGAGTGTGATTAGCTCGACTGCGGAAAAGTTGTACCTTAGAGCAAACGTCACAGCCGCGTCTGTTTACCCTCAGACGCTTTCAAAGTCTTTTCTGTTTTCTCCAGAGGAACCACAGCACAAGCATGGCAAGCAGAGAATTAAGTGAAATTTGTGAAAAAGATTGACTCCAACAGCTGCTGTGAATTAATATACACAGTAGTTAAAGATTTTAAAAGAGAAGAAGCCTTTTCTTATATACCTTGCTTAATTTTCAATAAATAGTCTACCAGGCACAATTTTCTTTTGATTATTTTTGGAAAAAAGATAAAGAAGTTAAAAAAAAACTCACACATTCCACAGAGCTCTGTTGTTTCTATCTTTACACAAATCACATGACTGATAAATTCCATTAAAATGGTTTTATTAATACCAGCAGTCGCCGTCCTGAACTGATCGCGAGCAGAGAAGCATCTTACATAATTCAGATTAACTCCAAACTGAAAGGGGGGGAAAAAAAGCTCCCAGCTGTTAATTTGGAATAATACACAAACCCTGAATTATTGAAGGAAGTAAAGAGCAGAGAGGTGGGGATGTTTGATCGAAATCCATTCTCTGGCGAATGGCCGGCTTCCTGCTGAAGTGGCTAATATTTTAATTAAGCGTGAGGAGGACTCTCTGCCCGGCGCTGAGAGCTCGCTGATAAACTCCCTCTCCTCTGTTGATGGTAATTTAGCCGCTCCCCAGAGACGCACCCAGACGCGCCGCGGTCCGCGGGCCCGCTCCCATTGTGCGCGCACGTCTCTGCCGCCCCCCCCCCCCTCCCCGGCTCGCTCCACGTCTTTAACTCGCGCGTGCTAATTGGTGGACCCGGTGGTCCGCGGGGCCGTCCTGCGGGGGCCCTTCACGGGCTCGGAGTGGGGCTCCTTGTGGGCTGTTTGTCAGGCCTAAGCGGGCTGCCGCGGGGGGTCTTTGTTGCGGAGGTGTAGTGCTAAATGGAGGCAGATGGCGGGGAGATGTGCCAGAGGAGGAGGAGGAGGAGGAGGATTGTGGGCGGGGGGGGGGGCCCCGGATCGGCTCGGCTCTGTCGCCCTCAAAGAGGGTCACGCTGGGTCACAGCCCCTGTCTGCCTCTTGTTAGCGCTCTCAATGGGGACCATGTGCGCCCAGATTTGCCCCCGGTCTGCAGGGACGGTTTCCAAAGAAACGGGGGGACTGGGAATCCCCCCGCCGGCCCAGAGGGAGCTGGTGGGACGGGGCGGCCCCCCCAGTCCCAGGGCTCCCACACACTCTCAGACAGAGAGTCCATAAAAACAAGGCTGAGTTGAGTTTGACGGGCTCAGGGGACGTGGCCCCCCCCCTCACTGCCTCTTTAGTCGGCCGGGACAATGGACTGGCTGTTGATCTGCTCTCTATATTTCCTGTCACATCGTTTTCCTTCTTTGTCTCCGTCCCTAATTTAGGGTAATTACACGGAGCGAGGTGTTGGAGAATTTTCCAACCTCGGGATTTATGGCTCCCGGACAAACGTCTCTGCCGCCGCGCTTTGAAGACGACTCTGCGTTCAGGCTTCTGTGTGTCTGGAGAACGGCTCCAGTTTAATGGAAACTTACTAAAGCAGTCCTGTGTGATTCATTGCTATGTAATTTCTTTAGATATATTGGTGCCAATGAATAGGAGGGGAAAAAAAACTCAGAAGGAAGTATTTTTTGTCTTGACAGTTGAGATTATCTACAGTCTCCAGTTCAAAGTGAAACTCGGCCCCCGGTTCGTCCTCCGACTTCTGTTAATTCTAATGAAGAGTTTAACATTTAATGTCTTCTCAGTTTTTGTTTTTATTCCAAACATTTAGACAGTTTTCTCCTGTTTGACTTTTACTCCCAACATCACATCTTATTTCAGCTTCATCCTTGTTTTTGACTTTTTTACTGCTTCATATCGTGGAATTTAAACTTTATTTTTGACGCCAGTGTTTTTTCTTAAGATTTGACTCTGTGTTGATGTTATTGCTGTAAGTCGTCTTTATTCTTCACCTTCATCTGTTTCATCTTCATGTTATTCACCAACATGTTGACTTTGATTTTGACAATTTGGCTTCATTTTTTTCCCCACAATCTGAGTTTTTCTTTATCTCCTATCATTTATCTCCTATCTCCTAACTTTTCTGCTGACCTGTAGACCTAATACGATGTGTCATGTGTTTTAGTCTGCTTATCTTCACGAACACGTTGTCCTTACAGCAGGTAGGCTGGACGTGTTTGTCGCTAGCTCAACATGTTTCTTCCCAAATATTCATTTTCTCATACATTTCCACAAAATGCCTCTGTGATATACCGGATCTCTTTTCGCATTTTTTCATCATTTCTTCCACTGCAGTAAAGGGAGAAACATGCAAACTGTCACTCAGAAGCGTCCCGACCCAGACCGATGTGTTGTGGTGACCGCAGCGCTCTCCTCCTCTTCCCCCCCCCTGCAGGTTCGCCGGGCGGACGGTCAGCAGCGGCGCTCTGGTCCTGGTGTCCCTGGAGCTGAGGGAGTCGCCCACGGCGCTGCTCACCATCAACACGGAGAAGAGCGTCATGGCGTCCATGCTGCTCCGAGACCTCAAGCAAGCCCTCGCTCAGCCCTAGAGCGACCCGTCCCAACTTCCTGTAGTCGAACATAAAGGGCGACGCCGAAATGAAGATTTAATGCATTTTTATTCCTGTGATTCTGGTACATCTGTCTGGTTTTTATTTTAAGAGTCTAAAAGTTCAAGGAGGGGAGCTTTAACGGAGAATACAGTGAAACAAGCTTGTCCAGAAACACAGGAGTAACTTTGTGCATCTCTTGACTGAAGTTGAAATCTCCATTCAGACTCTGAAAGCATCACACACTCGTGTTTCAGTTTCCTGTTTGCAGCCAGAGGTGAACGTGACACTTCGGTCTTTGACCACCTGGCTGTTCAGTTTTGCGCCCAAAGAGGTTGGAACTGTGTGGAAAGTGTCAATAAAACATGATGGAATCTTGAATTGTTCTCATAAGTCTATATTCTGATCACATGAGGACATTTTACCATTTCACTGACCTTACTGACTTATTTTGACCTTAACATCTCAAAAGAACCGGGATGTTTGCCGCTTTGTATTTTGTATTAAATTTTGTGCAATTTAGAAAAGTCGTCTTTGAATTATTTTTTTTTTTTTTTTTTTGCATTTCAGGCAAAATATGTAACGTTTAAACTTTTGTTAGATGATTTTTTTTTTTTTTGTAGAAAAGCCAACATGTAGTCCAACAGAAGAGACGTGCTGAAATGACGTCTCCTCAGACTCATTGTGTATCTTTAAGAAAAATTTTTTATATATAATTGTTCTTGTTGCAACAATTGTTTATTTTTTTCTAAAGGTTTTTGCCTGCTCTTTGTACACTCGACATGTTACTGACCCGCTGCCAGTCCTCCTTTCTGAGCTCCACATGCGGTTCTGTCCCGGCTTTTACGAAATGAGTTTCATGAGATGGTAAAAGGATTTTGCTTTTAGCGTTTGCCCTGTGATCTACGCCCCTGTTCGAACAATGTAGCCTTATGAGAATTACAGTTGATTGCGCCACATTTTATTAAAGATTTTGCACATAGTTCCAACTTTTATTTTTGGAAATTTGGTTTGTACCTCTCCTGTGACTATTCAGCCTTCAAGCGGTCTGTAAAGCATGTATCCTGGTACGGCGTGCGTGTCCCCTGTAGTCTTGATGAGGGGAAAATGAGAAAGTAGAACTCCTCCGCACTATTTCCAACTGGTTAATTTCACATTTCAGCCAAACCACATCTGTCAAAGTGCCTTCGGTGTGAGGTTAACAACATCCAGGAATCCAATCACACATCAGAATTAAATGAACAAGATGTTTTTATCTGTACTGCTACTCCTGAATAATAAAATGTGACTTTAATAATACCGCTTCTTTTTCGTCCTCTCGTGTTGCCGCTGATGACGGCGCTTCAGTGTCAAGTCTCAAAATGCTCAGATCTGACTTCCTTTGTGGAGTTTGCATGTTCTCCCTGTTCTCTACAAACATGCGATGTCGGGTTACTTGCGTTTGCTTTGTGATGCAGGAAATTGTTGTGCAGTAAATATTGAATATTGCAGTCGTCTGTGGTGTGGATTAGCCAGAAATCCACATGCTCTGTTCAGACTCCGGCGCTGAGCGGACGCAGCCCCATTGCCACGGTGCTCACTGTTGGGTAAAAGTTGTGCAGATGTACGTGATGCGTTTTGAGCGGGGAGGAGGCCGGCGCGGCGCGCTCTGCTCTGCGTCTGGCTGTCTTTTCCGGCTCATAAATAGCGTCTCTCTGAGGGCCGCGGTGAACACCTGTTAGCTCATCTGTCACAGGAGCTCCACTCGCATCCATCACCTCTCCCTCTGTACTCATTCCCTCAGCCAGCTGTTCCCATTACACACACACAGGCATGAGCTGTGTCAGGCCTGCCAAACACACACACACACACACACTTTTCTCAACGTCACACAGACCCGCACAGCCACAAAGAGCATTTTCAAACATATCTGCACACTTTACATGTTACTTCACAGAGAGAGAACACAGACAGCGGTGAGGCTGCCGGCGTGTTGAACGTTTTATGAGATTTTACACCGTGTCGAGGCTTTCGACACAAACCTGAGCCACGTTTTCACACTATTAGCACCTTTAAAAAAATAAATAAATAAATAAAAGGTGGATTTACTCATTCTGTGCAACAGTCACAGTCCTTCAGTACACCACTCTGCAATTTCTGTGAGGGGGATAAAAAAAAAAAAAAAAAAAACCAGCAGCGCACATTTCATTTCCCCTGATCTGACAGGAGAAGATGAAAATGTGAAGCATCTGCTGCTTTTATAGACAACAAGGCAATTTAAAAAGCAATGACACATTTAAGACAATGTAATCGATGTGAGACAAAAATAAAATGTTTTCAAGTCTCTTAGCAAAAAGAGGAAATGTGACTTTAAACATCCACATGCTTCTTGTCGTGCATAACTTTGTTTTAGTTACTTATCCAGATAGTAGTGATTGTAGCGTTGCGGAGACACATCGATCTGTTAGAAATGTCTGATTTGAAGTTAGTGAGCGGAGGGAAGATGCTCTAAAACCTGATGTTTCTTGAGAGAAGCAGATTTACGAACTGATGGCAGTGAGACAATCAGCAGAGATGAGCTTAGATGAGAAGTTTTTTCATTCGTTCGATCAGTGTAATGGCACGCTCTTCCTCCAGTGAACAGGAGCTTAGAGAAATGGTAACAAATCTGCTTTTCACTGTAGCTTCAGATAATGACAATGCTACATGGATTCAACTGCTTTCTAAAGAAAAAGACGTCTTTAATGTTAACGTAGCTACTAATTTCTCGTTGTAATCTGTCACCATCGTTCCAGGAGTTTCCGGACTCTGGCGTCTCTTGCTGACACAAACGTCCCGTTGTGGCGATTCGCCTCGCTTCCGACTGAACGAAAAGTCCTCCTGATGCGAACCTTTGAAGATTTTATTAGTTTACTGAAAGTGAACCCAAGTCGGAGTGATGGACACGTGTGTGTCGGCGAGTGTGTGAGATCCATCTCCCATTGTTGGCACCTGCTGTAATGGACTCTGGGGAGGGGATGAGAGCATGTGGGGGAGTTGGGGGCGGGGGCGGGGGGGCTCTCTGCCTTCACCTCTTCCTCGGCATCGGCGTGCAGTGACAGCTTGATTTGGTTCTCTTCTCTGGGCTGCAGCACAGCGACATGATGGGCCTGCTCAGCTGGGCTCTGCTTTGAAGACAAGTGGAGAGATCGGGGGGGGGGGGGGGGGGGGGGCAAGAAGAGCCCAGCTGAGGAAACGCCTGTCTGACCTTACCGCTCAGAGCAACTTCTCATTAGCCAGCAATGCGACTGATCAGCCCCGTGTTAATCTGACAGAAAGCCACAGACGAGCAGGAGGAGAGAGCGAGCGCCAGTCCGACCTGCAGCGGCGAAGCTTCCAGTAACCTTCAACTGTGCCGGCTTCTTCCAACCGCCGCCGCGCATCGCTCAGGGTTTACAGACCGCAGATCTCTCCAGAGACAGTATTCCAGATGAGGAAGTTACAGTAGAGACCCAGACGAAGCTCGAATCCCTCCCTCCTTCCTGCTTATTCATTTCCTGATCTGCTACTAAAAGACTTGCAGCAGGTGGGGAGGGAGGCGGCAGCATTGTACAGGGTCACCTTCTCAAATAGACTTACTTCTTTTTGCTGGTTGTTAGTAAATCAAAATGAGGTTAAACCTCGACCATGAATGTCGGGGAACCTGGTTTGAATATTGCTTTCAATCGAATATAAAAACAAACCAATTCTAAAGTCAAAGTTGAGAGAGTTTGAATTTATCCTGCAGAATCTACAATATAAAAGTGCACAATTCAAATTCTATAAAGAGTAAACATAAGACATTAGCGAGAGCTTATTGTGAACATTCTTCTGAAATGATCTTTTGTACTCTGATTAGCATCTGTTTCTGATTTTTATATATAGTAATATTGTGGGTGTAAAAATCCTCTGCTCATTGTGTTCGATGTATTTTCTTCAAGAAAGAAGAAAACAAGAGGGAGCAAAAAGGAAAAAAAAAAAAAATCTAAACATTCATGGAGTAGCTTTCAGCCTGCAGAGTTTCCAATAATTCCGTGAAAAGACCCCGACTGAGAACTATTTGTCTGCGCAGAGGGGTACAGACGGTTAAACACATGCCGAGTAAACAATAATCCACTGATTTAGAAAACATGTAGATGTGGAAATCTATACAAGACCGATGTTTGTCCAAAAAGGATCTGATGCAACAGATCAACAGCAACGTATAGATATGTGTGTGTGACAAATACTGGAAAGTTTTGCCTCCCTGCTGCCCACACAAACAGATTTAAGATGGTGCTGCTGATCATTTCACAAGCCGCTAATCCTCCAGAAACACAGATTTACTCTCCCCCGACGCCTCGGAGCCGGTTAGAGCGCCCGGGCCTGCCTGCTGATGGGAAGACGCCTGACATCTGAAGGAAAGGTGTCACAGTCGCACAAATACGATTCCTCCCCCCAAAACAATCAGTGTGCGGCTCCAGCGGACCCCGTGGGAACGGTAATTGTGGTGATTACACTTAAATTGATGCTTCGCAGTTATTCCTGTGTCTCCTGTATTGTAATTACATTTTTTTTTTCCTCCTTCCTTCTTCTTTTTTAAGCTCCGCTGAAGTTTCTTTTAAATGCTTCTTTGGAGCATGGAGACTAATGACTACATGTTTCCCCACTGAAATGTTCAATCAGCGGCTCATTAGGGGGACAGACGCATTTAGGTCTGCTGATTTGATTTTTCACTTTCCTTTTTGGTGTCCTGCATTTATCAATCTGCAGTCCAGAGGAGAGGGGGAGGAGCTTCGTGTGTGTGTGTGTGTGGGGGGGTATGTAAGACAGGTTGGCCTGTGTGATACCTCATCCTGCACCTATCAAGTGTTAAACATGCTCAGTAAAATTTGAAGCATCGGTTTTCCCACTGTGCTGCGTTGCTTCAGACGACAGGTATTCCGCTTTAACCTTTTCTTTCCTCGACGAGTCATTGTTCCAAACGCTTCAGCTGGCTCCAGCTGCAGGAGGGAAACAAAGAGAAAACAGCTGTATTAAACACCGAGGGAGGTGCTGATCGTGCAGGATTGTAGCATCGGAGTCAGCGGTGACATTCCATACATTCCTGCATGTTTTATTAAAAATGAAGTGCATGACACATTTTTGGAATACGGAGTACTTTGGGTGCTGCTGTTCAACAGGTTGATGTTGTTGATATCTATATTTAAACCATGAGAACGTGCTGCAGGCTGCGGTTGGCTTTCAGTTCTACTTCAGAGGTTTAAATATGGATGTAGAGCACCTTGAGGTGCTCTTTGCTGGAACAATGTTCAGTGATGAAACTTGGGTAATAATGAAATTGAACAATTTTCTTCAATAATTTAAAGAGTTCTTGCTTGGAAATACAATATCATCAAAATCAATCTGCTACCTAAAAAAGCTTCACCTCAGTCTGAGTTCTTTGGCACCTTTCAATGCAAAGCTCCTCAAAAAGAAACAATAATCTTCAGCTTTCAGCATTATTTTGATATGTTCACTGCAAAGGAGCACCACAGCATGATGATACCTCCACCATGCTTTACCATAAGAAGGCTGTACTCTTCATTCAAACCTCATTTGGTGGGTCCTGCTGTTTTTACCCTTCAATCACTTCTATTATTGATATTGCTCCTGGCTTCATGTCCAGGAAGCATCTTTGATGGCTGTAAAATGATAACATAATGATAACAGAACACAAACTGCTGGTGAAGCTGGGATTTTATGATAAGCGCTGGATATGTCGTAGTCTTTGATCGTCTTCACGTATAAAGATCCTCTCAAACACCTTTTAATCCACCACCTTGATGACAGAGTTTTCTCTCGGTCTTGCTTCTTTCAGTAACTTCAGATTAGAGCTGCCAGAAGATTAAACAGAATTTCCACCATTAATTGCAATTAAACTCGTTTTGAACTGCATATTTAAAATTTTGCATTTCGAGGCAGCTTTTCCATAATGAAAGTCATTTCTTACCAGTGTCTTAATTGGGAATCAAATGAACACAAGAAAGAAAATTAACTTTTTGACTTTTCATATTTTCTTTGAGAAAAGCGCCATGTAGACCAACTTAATAAATGTCTATGTCAATTACAGTTGTTATAATAAAACAGCATGATTAGCAAAGCAACTATACCAATCCTAACGTGAAATAAAGGTAAGCCGGCGTTGTGAAGCACTAGTATGAAGTTTTCGTTTGCCTCATGACAAACAGAACAGTCCAGAACGTAAACAGACAACTTCAAGCTTCAAATGAAGAATCTAATCCCCATAATTCACCTGAACTGCACCGGGGTTATGAAAACAATGTCCCAATGACGACTGTTCTCATCAGACACGAGAGTCGGAACTGCCCGAGTTCTGTTTTCTCTCCCATTTCTTTTCCGTGGGTCAATTTCAAACTCTAGCCCTAACTCTGCGATTAATCGTGATTTGAAAAATTAATCTTTTGACAGCCCTACATTAATCTCATTGCGATTAACACTGACAGCTCTACTTGTTTTTGTGTTTCTGTTATTCAAAATTGGTTTATTTGCACTGATTTATGAAGTTATGGAAACATTATGCTTTGAAAAATCAGATCAGACTTTGAATTCTCCACTGAGTAGGTTTACGCTTTCTCAAGAGTTAAAAAAAATAACCTAATCCTCGCACATTTTCTGAAAGGCTGCACTTTCATTACATTGTTTACGTTCCGTTTTTATGCCTTTTTTTATTCTGCTTTTTGAAGAGAGCCCAGCTCGAGGGCCGTCTTGCAGGTGCATCTGAACAATCGGCTCATGGTCGTTGTGTGGCCCTTCACTTGGAAAGCACGCACAAAAGAAAACTCACAGAAAGAGCATTTCTGGTCAGCCCTCAGGAAGAGGGGAGGTGAGGGGGGGGGGAGAGAAAAAAAAAAGCCAGCTAGCCTTTAATTAACGTTTGATTGCACTTTGAAAACCACTCAAGTGCATTAAAAAGTGATCACACAGTCAAAGTGGAGATTGGCTTCATTAATAGTGACTCAGAGGTAAAAAGCTTGTGGATTCACGCGGGGATAAAAACATTTTGCGCCATAGCCACACACTCTCCTCCACCCACTGCTGTGATTTATTTATGATACAGATGCAGCGCACTGTTGACAGGTTAAAATGAGTTAATATAAGTTAATAAGTTAAAAGGGGTGAGGAGAAGGTGAGTGCTGTTAAAGTGCTCCGCTGTCCTATTCTGCACCAATTTGCCCCCATAAAGGCTTTGCACTAAAACAGACTCCGGCTGACATAGTGGCGTATTAGTGGTGCAAAAGACACATAAACCACAGTGATTCACGCACACAAAAGCCCCCTTCCCCGAGTCTCTCCGCGCTCCTAATGAAGACCTGTATGTGACAGCAAGCACACAATAAAGCGCCGGGAGCAGAGTGCCGGGCCTCCGCCTGCAAACACTTTGCATCTGCATCAGCCTCCATCCCCTCAATGATTATAAAAGCCAGAGCGGAGTCTGGAAATCAGAGAAGAAGTGCCTCTGCGCCGGTGTCTCTGTTTGCAATGAATGTATTGTTCATTCAAGGAATTTAGTTGCATTTAGGAGATTGAATCAGCCCCCTTTCTCTCTCTTTTTTTTTTTTTTTCATGATTTGCTTACTCACCACAGCCCTATCTGCTGATTTCCCTCTTGTTACACAGTGCATTATGTCTGCATGAGTTTATTCCCCTCAGAGCACCTCGTGTTCCTGCAGGTTTTAATAATAATTAGAGCTGCAGTGGGTATTTTTTTTAGTGTTTTGCATGATAGCAAATGTTGGTGTATTTTCTTGTTTATGAGACATTTTAAGCTCAAGCGTTTTCCGCTATTTTCTGATATCTACAAACCACTAGATTGGAAATAATCTGCATCTGAACCAGCACTGGATACAAAAGATGCATCTCCAGTTATAAAACACCCTTGTGGTATCAGTCTTTCTGAGCATCAAGGAAATGTGTATGCAAACTATATTGCAGATTTGAATGCAAATCTGCAAATGCAAGTGGTTCCTAAACTTCAGTTGAGAATCAGGTTTTATTTGTTTCAGGAAACATGCAATAACTGCTTCTGCAGATATATATACATTTGCATGAATTTGACTTTTGAGTGCATGTCGCTCTGAGCTGGATCTGTCGGTGAAATTAAACATGTGCAAAAATTTCACTTTCTCTCTCAACAAGAAGCATTTCACACTATTTTCTAATGGATCACATGAACTGAAAACACTTTGCATAGTGACAAAACACATTCATTACTGACATGTGGCAACAATTAGAATCGCTCCTGCTGCCCAGACAGTAACTGTCAGCCTGAAATACCTTCATCTGAATAGACACAGTTAAAATGTGACTTATAAGTTCATATTTCATCAAATGTTATTTGTAACAGAATCCTGTAAAGCAGCAGAAGTAGCAAAGTATTTTTTAAAAACAGAAATGATGATAAAATGTATTTTTTTTACACAGTCATGTTACCATTTAAAACATCCTGCTTTATCAGGCAATTTAAAGGGTTGTTATGTGGTTTTTAAATAAATAATAAAAAAAAATACCTGAATTAAAATCTATGCAGTGGAGTGAAAATATGATGTAGAATAGAAGAATGAAGCATCAAAAACATGTAGCCGGTCCAGTAAATCCAAAACAGTTAGTGAAATATTCAACTAAGCAACAAAGTGAAATGTTAACCCTTTCACCATTTAGGCTTCCAAAGCATTTATATGTATTCAGTTGGTACAAATAAGCAAAAACATTTAGGTATTTCTTCAGTCATCATATTTAATACATGAGTAATTGTTTTTAAATAAGATATTTGACAGTGTGAATACAGCAATGTCAGAAAATAAAAGGTTTAAAGAAAGAATAGTAGTTATTTTATAGCTAATATCAATAATTTACAGCTGAAAACATTTTATTTTATGCCCAAGGTGGGAATAGTTCAGATTGAAACAACTAACCTAAAACACAAAATCTTTGAATGATAACTGTTGATGCACATGTTATATTGTAGTTCACTTTCCAAACCTTGCATTGGTGGAACTTCATTTCACAATTCTTCCAATTACAGAAAACTGAAAAGAAAACAAAACTGAAACTCCGTACTTAAACAAAACTAGGGTTACACTACTTGAATCTGGATCAACTAATATTGATGAAAAGATACTAATAAAATGATCATTCAAACACAATTCAATTAGTTACTTTTAAACTATATAAATACATCATCATAAGAAGACACTTGATAGATTATATCTGTAAAGGCTTTCGGACGATTTGCGCCATCTACAGATTGTGCTGCGCAAATAACGGATCCGTTATTTGCTCAAAGAGCCAAGACACTGCGCATTTATGCAAAACAATAGCAGACAATGGTTGCAGACCCCGATTCTCAGGATGTGGATCATGTTTATTTTCCAAACGAATAGCGTCGCTCGAGGAGACTGCTGTTTGGAGAGATTATGTTAAGTTTTAAATATCTAACTGGAGAAAAGTTGATCTGATTTCACGTTGGACCAAAAGACTCAAAAGTGAGATCTGTGCCTCTTCGTGCGTCGCAGCGCCATGACGCACCGGGCGCTCATCTGAATGCTAATTCGCCGTTTAAAAATCCTCCCTGTTCCGCGTGCAGGGAGGGAGGGAAGGCAAAGAAACCACAGATGCAGAGAGCATCCCTCTCTCCCTCTCCCGCAGCTCTGCGGGGCCGCTTTAATTAACCCCCGGGCCGGGCCGGCCTGCCGGCGGGGCGGGCGGGCAGCTTTCCCTGGCAGCGCGCGGCCACAGGCGGCGGACACTGCGCGCACATTTAAATGCGCATCTCATTTTCACGGTGCCGAACACGCACAGGCAGTCCGCTCTTTAGCGCGGAGGAGGGAGACATTGGAAACAGAATTAAAAAAAAAAAAAAAAAAAAGAGGGGGTTGGATAGGCAGTGTTGCAACCCCAATTCTCCTCCCAAATCCAGCATGTGATCCCCCCGGGACGGCCCTTTGAGGGGGCGGTCCGGGGTCGGCCCGAGTCACTTTTGGGGAGTTAAATGCTTTTGGAAAGATCCTTTTGTTTGCTCCACGCACACGGCGGAGATCTTTTGAGGCGGTTTAAATAGAAAGTGACTGGCCTTTAATTGGAGTGCTCCGCGAGCAGTTGTCATATGGAAATATTTGAATAGAGATCGCGCGCAGCACTTCACCCAAATCCACCGGCGCTCCGGAGGGTTTCGAGGGCGGCGGGGAAACGGAGGGATTAGATAAATGGACTCAATCAGCCAATTAACACTTTAACCGACTCCGGGAACATGCTGGTTAACATTTGAAAAGGAGTTTGAGGTCGGACCCACTTGTGCGGCCACCTTTGTCGCGTTTGTTAATAACAGATGTGTCATAATACTGCGGGGATTACAGGAGAAGAGGCTGTAATCCTGTTAGGTTAAGATTACAACTGTGATCCGGGGCGCGCGCGGCCGATTCAGGGTTCGCTCCTCCCCTCTTTCTCTCTCTCCCTCTCTCTCTCTCTTTTAGCTTGAATATTTGGATGGGTGTCAATTGTTCCATTTAGTTTCATTTCTCATTGAGGATGATTTGATATCAGCTCCCGGGGCTGACAAGGTTACACGCTGCATTTGTTTGGGTTTGGCATTCCTAATCATGGCGTTTCCAATTGCGTGATTTATGTGCGCCGTCCAGAACGCGGGCCATGATTACGGGCCCGGTGGCGAGCGGCGGTTTGGATGTCTGCTGCTGTAGGCGAGCGGAGGAGGGAGAGTAAATGGGCGTTTTATTTATCACCGGTGCCACAGCCCCCCGGAGCGGAAGAGCGCCCTCCCAAATTGAAATATAGCGGAGTTTACTCTCCTGATTAGGGCTCTGTGCGCCGCGCGCAGCCCAAGGCTATCATCAAACTGAGAGCAGCGGCTCCGACACATAATTGCGTCTGGATTAATGTGGCCTGGACTGACAGCAAAAGCTCCCACCAAACCTGCCACTTTTGCCTCCTTTGCAAGCATCATAAACACCAACCCTACAAAAAATAAAATAATAAAATTTGATGAGCTTTTTAAAAGAAATGAAGCACACATTATGAATCTGGATGCATTATTTGACTGTAACATCACCAGGGGCAAAGAGAGGATCCACCCAAACTATAAGGACTAATTTTATAACTTGAAACAATTTGTGTTTATTCAGCTGTTTCCTTTTACAGCAGTCATCATTGGAAATTGCAGTGTAGACTTCCTTTTTTATGCTTTCTGCCCTTTCCTTCTGCAACTGGTGTCAGTTTTCTTCAACAACTATAACTCACGTAAAGCATAAACGCAAAGTACACAGGATGCCAAAATCTGACTGTAGACATGTTCTTCATTAAAACAGAGAATTGATACTTTCACTTAACAATTTTGGTCAAAACTGGACTGAAAATCGTCTGCAATGGACTACAGTCACATGATTTCACTTCATGAGCATTTATTTTATATGCAGATAGTTCACTGACTGGTGAATTTGCTCTCCCTGCCTCCATACATCATTTACCATCCATACTGAGCTCACCCTTAGTGTACAGAATGAAAATATTGCTCAACTATGTAAATACAGGGCTTAATGAATTAATTTGCATATATATTGACGGAGATGTAACTCATTTAAGTTGAATGTAGGGAGACAGAGAGGATGGATTTGATATGGTAACTGCCTATACAATGTTTCCTCTCCTTATAAACAGACTGAACATATCCTTTAGTATGAAGTTCTCCATAGTGGGACAGTAATATACTATTTTTACTGTGTTCCCAAAACAATTAGAAGCTCCATATATAGACAAAGTATGCGTGATGTGATTGAAAAATATCAATGGTGGCATAAAAAGAACAGCGGAAACATCAGCGCTCCTGCGAGCACTCATAACTCACTCTCACTGTACATGAAAACTACTTCCAGATAAGGAAAATACAGGTTAATAAAAGTACTCCAACCTGCTTTTCTGACATTTCAGGTCAAGACTCTATTCTAGTTCTGGGTTAAGTGTTTGAGTTCAGCTGAAGTTACTTCAGATGGTGGGAGAAAGATGCTCTTTAGTCTGGATGTTAGTGCTTCTTTAATTAATTCATGAACTAATAACTGAGGAGAAGCAGCGGCCAAAAGCTGGAGTTACGCTAATATTTACTTCATGCTGCTCTTTCTAATCACAGCTAATTAAAGGCTAATGTTGCTCAATATATAGTGAGGTTTTCTTTCCCCAAACTGCTGCTGGGAGTTTGTTCATAATAACCGAAGCGCTCCACTTCAAGTAAACAGGAGTTTAGTGAGATAGTAATGGAGTTGCTCTTCACTGGAGACAACACTGTAAGTCTGGACTAGAAACAATGCATCACCAGGATGGACTATTTACATTAGAGTGTTATCTTACGAGCATGAATCACATGTCAGACATTTTAACAGTGTACAGATTAAAACATTAAAAATACATTTTTGGTTGTCGCTCGGTTTGCTGTTTTCAGTTTTTAGTGTCAGTTGATCAAAACTTACAAAAAAACCATGAGAACCTCCTGAATTGTTATTAAATTTTCCAAAATGCTTGTTTGTCTCAAATGTCAGATGTGTATTTATAATGCAGTTTAACACGTAATATAATAGCTAATGTAAGTATGTGATTTATACTGTCAAGTGTTGGAGAAGTAACAACTTAATTTAAATATTTATCCTTATACAGTCTAATTCACTTAAAATAGAAACGTAGAGAGAAATATACCTTATTAATGAGATGAAAAAATCTTGTAAACATTACAAATTTCCAGATTAGAAATGTTTTAACCACACTGCAAAGTCCCACTTATGTCCTCTTGTTTTTCCTGCCAGGAGCAAAGGCTGCTGGGTAGCTGGCCTCACATCATCTGTAAACACTGCGTTATGAAAAATGTGACCCTCACCTCCAGCCCTCTTCCCCAGAGATGGCAGGAGCACCTTAAAAACTGAAAGAGTAAGGTGTGTGTGTGTTTATGTGTAAGCGTGTGTGTGTGTGTGTGTGTGTGTGTGTGTGTGTGTGTGTGTGTGTGTGTGTGTGTGTGTGTGTGGTAGCAGCAGCAGCACCTGCACCGCCGGCCCTGGAGGCGCTCACCTGAGCGTTACCGTACAAACCCTCCATAAAGCACCAGCAGGCTGTGACCTTTACTATAATTCATCACACGGCGCGGTGACAGAGGGGCCCTTCACAGGCCGATAATTTGATTACTATAACATCTGTAACATCAATAATGTCCGATGAGATTGTTTTGCGCACCCAAACATGCAGAGGCCATAAAGGATTGTTGTTGTGGCGGTGAGGGGAGGAGGATGTCGTGACATTTAGCGGCGCGTGCAGCCAGCGTGGCTTCAGGAGTGGATGATGATGCTCATGGTGATGGTGATGATGATGATGATTTATGGCCCTAAAATGTTTTGGGGATCGCCTTTAAGTACACTGTAAAAATGAGGAAGCTGGTGCAGCTGAAATCCATTTGTAAAAGCCTGCTGAGTTCAGCAGGATTTGAAAGTTAGGCGGCAGAGGGAGGACAGGGGAGGGGGGCGTCGGACGCACACCTCCTCAAGACAAAGAGGAAGGTGGCTTCTATCCAGCCGTGTGTGTATTATGTCAACATATTTAATTAATCATCAAAAATATAATAGTTTACACTGAAAGATATTGTGCTTGCTGTAATTGCACAACATTTGGTTTTTGATATTCCAAAGATACACAGAGGCGTCATGATAAGAATGATTTTCCTCGGACCATTCCGACCTCTGGGACCATTTGAACCATGAACTCAGGCACCAGAGCCTGGAGATGTGACCTTAGGTCAGACTTCTGCAACCTTTACTACCAAAACAGCAATTTTTACAACTTTCTAACACGTTAAACCTTTGAAATGAGGATAACAATGAAGTAACACGATTATTATGATAACATGAAATTTATATATGAATTAGCTATAGAAGTTTCACGACTACAATTTGATAAAAGTAGACATTTGATTACATTTTTGTCAATTTTTAAGCTTAGCTGAAGACGACTTTTAGCCATTTGAGGATTTTAGTTATTGCTTATTTTGTCTCTTTTTAACCTTGAAGCTTTTTTGATCGATTTTTAGCTATTTTAGCTCCTCCAGCTGTTTCAAGTAAATTTAGAGTCCTTCTGAGAACAACTCTGGTATTTCAGATGAAATGAAAATATTTGTGCCTCTTGAGTCAGGGGTTGCAGACCTTTGCTCTACATGGTATCAGTGAAACAGTAAATATAATATTTGGGGTTTGTGACAGGTGCAGCAGCAGGGAGGACGCCAGCCGGTTCAGAGTTTCAGTCGTTTATTCAATGTCCGACAATGCAAAAGAAAGCGCACACTGCCTGGAGAGCCTCCCTGGCTTCACTCCAGGCAGGGGAGAGCAATCAATAATCAACCACAGGTGATTCCAATCAAATCTCCTTAAGCAGCTCCCCCAAGAGCCAGCTTGGCCACCTCTCTCTCGGTGCCCCACATCCGAGCTTGGCCACACCCCACCACCACACGGGTCTTAAATGTCTGTGCTGTTTATAATGTGCTTGAGTGCTCTATGCTGTCAGTAAACCTTAGCTGTTATGGGTTTGGTTTATCTGCTTTGATGCACATGCAAACGATCAATTTCCATGTCATAGGTGGCAGAGCACTTGATCGTGGTGTTCCACAGGGAAGTTTCCTGGGGCCACTACTTTTCACTATTTTCACAAAGAAACTTAATCTTCACCATCAGGCCAAATGCTCTCTATGATTGGATTCTTTCCAACAAAAATGTACTTAAAGGGGCTGTATCATGCAAAATTCACTTTTTGTATGTTTTAACCTTGTTATATAGTTATGTACTCACCAAAAACACCCCCAAAGCGTTTTTTTTCCTTCATGCCTGCATGTTTGAGCTTTCCTCCTTCTTGTGCTGCTCGGAAAGGCAGCCCCTCCCGCACTCGTGAAAACGCTCTGTTTTCCCACGTTCACGTCACACGGAGAAGATGGCTCCCCTGAGCCCCCCTCCCGCAGGACCTCGGCAATCAGCGTTGCTGCTTTTTTCTAACTCTGATTACAGAGATAAACTTTAACCATCGTCTGAAAGCAACAGTCAAGCAAGAGCAAGAGTCTGGAGGATCTGCGCTTGGCGAGTTTCTAACAGGAAAAGATGTTTTCGCATGTATTTCCGTGTAAAGAGCTAAAGCTAACCCTTAGAGATGCTAACGAAGCGCTGATTGGTTGAAGTACGCTGTCAGTCAAAGTCCACAGGGTGAGAAGCGGGATTTTCAGTGAAACGGAGCGTTTTCTCTTCCGGGTTTCAGAATTAGCCCCAGAAAATCTTTTATTTCACACAAAATGACTTTTCCTTTGCGCCAAAAATAAACTATTACCATGTTAATGCCATTTCTAGGGTTTGGACTAGCGAAAAAAACATGATACAGCCCCTTTAACATTGCTCAGACAGAGTGCACTGTTTTGTTTGAATGTGAGGGTTGTCCAGCATTCCCGAACTGTGTGACATTCTAGTGAGTCTTGGTCTCAACACATTGATTATACTGTTTTAAAAAATGAGCAGAGCAGTGATTGATCACTTGTAGAAAAAGCACCTGCTTTTATTGCTCAAACCTTGTCACTTCAGAGTATTCTGAGTTCAGTCTGATGTTTTGTCTCCGTACACAATGTTCAGTTCACGGCTTCTCATTCAAATCCAGTTTGAATCAATTGTACCTTTGGTACATCGAGCGTTTATTCTATAAGGAATAAAAAACTGACAATGTTCAGACCCTCTTGTATTTTGTTCATGGACAGTATTAAAAAACACCATTGTTAGATCTTATAGGCCTGAAGAATAATCTGCCCCTTCCTTCATCATAGCTTTAAATGCTGAGAGATGTGCTCTCGCTGTCCTTTTTCTGACTGGCTCTTATTCTTTTTAATTTAATTATGTTTGTATTTTTTCTTCTGCTGTTTATATGCTGGGTGTTATGATGAACCCAGGAGGATTAGCTCAGTGGTATAGCATCAGTAGTCATGGATTTACCAAAACCTAACAGGCACAAAGTTTCAAACTTGTCTGTCTGCTGTTGTCCAACCCATGAGCAAGTGGGATTGAGATATAAACGATGTAAACAAGATTGATGTCTGAGTTACTGACTTTGTTTTGGTCTGAAATGTCCTACGTGTTGTTCTGCTTTCACCTCGCTCTGAAGGTAAACACACCATAACACAAACACACTCGGACTCAATTGGAAATAAGTGAAAATGTAGTTTTTAGTCAAGCTTGAATTATTCAAAAATGATGAGTCAATTTGGTTAAGGTGTCACAGGCTGCAACAATATCAAAGTTGCTCTTTGTGTTTGTCAAGTCGTTGACTAGTTATTGTATTTTTGCACTGTATCAGAGGCTTCTTAGTCTTTTTGAAGAATCAAATTTGGCGATACTGTCCACTTCAGATTATGTCTTTACGTCTCTTTGGAGCTCTCTGTCTCTTTACTTTCACTTTTGGAAACCTCCTGATGGCCTTTTCTGTTTTACCATGTCTAATTCTTCCCATTAAGACATACAGTCTACTTTAACGATTTCCTCTTCTGCATTGATGGTTGTCTCTGTACTACACTTCTGATTATAAGAGAAACCCTACAACTCTGTGCACAGAAGATTGTAATAAGCTAGAAACAGATATGTGCTATCAAAATCAAAATTTTGAAGACTTTACAAAGAAATCATTAGTTTTTTTAGCCTGACACTTTACAGGTTACAGGTGTTATCTATCAGTATTAACATCCTGATGCTGATGAGCCTCATTAGCTTCAATCCCTCACTGTCACTATGACAGACGTCCAAAACAAGCACAATAACATCAAAATGCAAAGTAACTGTCACAAGCACTAAACATAATCAGGTTTGTAGACTTTCCTTGGAAAATATATAGGATAATGTTGATTATTTGGATGCACAGTGCATGCATGGGTTCTTATTCCTGCAGATGCATGAGAGAGAGTGTGAAAGAGAGAGAGCGAGAGAGATTGTGGGATATAAATGTTTTGCTTAACCAGAGGAAACACTGTGCCCGCTAACCGATCGTCGAATCCATTAAGCTAATTTATTAAATGCAATTTGCCGTGTGTCATTGAGCTGAGTAATGCTGGGGAGAGTTGAAAACGGGGCGACAAAGGGCCATTGGGCGGGACAGCGGGGATATACGGCCCTGACACACAGAATTAGAGAGGAATTAAGAGACTCATTGAGGAGGTGGTTCCAGGATAAACAGGAGCAGCCTCAGCACAGACAGACAGACAGACTGAGAAACCCTGCAGCCTCTCGCTGCACTTCTCCTCTCCTTTCCTTGCTGCTTTGATTATTGAATTTCCATGTTCAATAAAGCCTATATTTAGGTTGGTTTTGCAGGCGGTATTCCCACTTGGCGCGCATGCATGATTAGCACTTCTCTCTGCAAGCTTAATATGCTTGAGGTTGTTTTCCCCACGCACCCTGCATTAAATCATCTTCCACTGTGTTTTGCAATTCTCTTTTGTTCTGCTCTGCAGGTTCCTTCACTCTGCAGGTGCCCCGGTGCCACCGCGAGGCGTTCAGGTGCTCCCCAGTACCACACAAACCGCGCACCACATTTTCTCTTTTTCTCCTGCAAAGTCCTCTTTTAACCAGATTTTTTATCATCGCCATCATCGTTGTGTATCTCACGCCAGCTCGCAACCGCTAATGTTACATTACAGGATTGATGTTTCATCTCCATTTACTCTCCATCGAAATGAAGGGAGAGAATGAAACAGCAGAAAAGAAAAGATGGGCTGCAGTTCTCTTCTCACACTGGGGGGAAAACAAGAAAATCTCATGCGCCATGGTTATTAGCCTGGGCAATTTATTTTGTGTATGTCAGAAAACAAGAAGAGCAGAAAAAAAAGAATATATAGGCTTTCTTTTCCATTACCAAACATTACAACCTTATTTCCATCACTGCACCGTTAAGTAATTTGCGGGGGGAAAAAAGCCAACACAGTCTGGCGGCATTCTCGCTGCGTGTGTTTAAACCCATTACTTTGCCTTTTAATCAAACGGCACGCCGGTGTCAAAACGCACTATTTTCTCCATGCATCTCCCCCCTTCTGGTTCCAGTTCACCGGGTGACCTTGAAAATGTTTGCTCTCCTAAACGTCTCCCTCCATCCCTCCATCCCTCCCCCCCCCCGACGCCTCCTGGGCTCACACCTCTCATCCATTCCGGCTGATCACCGGGAAACAATCACGGTCCGGGACAGGCCGACGGCCGGACGCAGCTTTAAGGATGATGATGATGATGATGGTGATGGTGATGTTGATGGCTAAAGGTGGAGGTGTGTCCTAAATTATAAAACATAGGTGGGTTTAAAAAAAAAAAAAAAAGAAAAAGAAAACACCCAACCACTCAACATTTTTACAGTAGTTTTTCTTTATTTATGCCAACACACTGGTGGATTCATGCTGATCTAACGCGGGGGCTCTCGGTGGAGACGGCCCCCTCAGCAGGTTTTAACCACATCAGTGCACCACCACCCCCCTGACCCCTCACCCCTCCCCTTGCACATGCTTTGCGTCTAAGCTTATTTTATCATTTTAACATCCAAACACAAATTTCAAAAGTCATAGTTCACATTTAATAGGAATCTAAAGCGACAATGATTTGTGAAAGGTTATTGCATAACTCAGTGATCGTAATGCAGCTTTAAAATTCAACATTTTAAATTTATTATGAGCACACGGACTACCCTGGATTAATTTGAGGGCACAAGCAGTAAGGGTGCATGGTGGTGGAGTGGTTAGCATCCTTGCGTCACGATGAGTATTCCCTGGTTTGAATCTGAGTTTCTATTGGTCATCCTACTGGTGACCAACATGTCCCCCTACTTTCCCCCACAATCCCTTTAGACCAAATGCAGATTCCTATTAAACAAAGGATGGAGGCTACGTTTTTAACTTGGTGATTAAACATCTGCTTCTCCTCCACATGTCCAGTTCTCACATATTTTCAAGACTGTTGTGAGTTAGTTAACCAATTCTGTATTGTTTGTCAAGTTCATATAAAGAGTATATTTGGATTGATTGGTGCTTTGTGCGGAATATTACGGTACTCTGTGGCTTGATGCAACACAAGAGGCTGCCTTGTGGGCGACTCTGCGTCCCTCACACAAAGAGAGCAGACGTTGGAGCAGCGTTGCTTCTAATCTGTCCACAACATGCCAAAGCACAAGTGCTGCTTTTCAGAAGAAAAGACGTTCCTATTTACTGTCTGGATTGAAACAAATGGGAGGCAGAGAGCTCTGTACGCAGATTTGACTCTAATGGTTCACAGCTCTGGAAGATGCTCAAAGCCTCACAACTCACACTGAGACAGGAAAACATAAAAGAACATTCAAGATCAAAGTGTGAATAGTTTTTTTTTTTTTGTGTCGAAGTAGCATCTTCATGATGCAACTATTAGATTATTTTCATAATTACACACAGTTTAAAAAATGGTTTCATATTTTTCACATATCTACTTGTACAGTAAGGCTTGAAATCTGATTTTACATCCAGGAAAGACATTTTTTCTATCTCTGCTTCTTTCAAAAGATTTCAAAGTTATTTTGGTACCATTTTATAAAAGGGAGTATTATTTTGTCATAGATCTGCATTTTGTATTCATACGGGGAAGGTATATTTTGAATACATTAAAATTATAATGAATCATATAATTCCAATGCATGTAAAGTAATGAGTAAACTGTAGTTATTTAAATATATCAATGCTGCTCCAAGTTTCCTCTTTATTGTAAATGAAAATATGGCCAACCTCTAGCACTCACAAACTCCAGCAGTCAAATAGTTATGAATACACTTGTTTAATTAGCTGTTAGCACCAACAGCTATCATGACACATATCTGCAGATCACAGATTACTTTTATCGTCTCCACTGATTCTGCACAGGAAGCCAGGTTTTAACATGTGACATGAGGAAGACTCTGAGCATGCTCTGAGCATCAGGTGCTTTCTAACTTGGTCCTGATTGGAGAAATAGGAAGTTTCACTGACCCCAGCCTCCTCTAATCAAGTTAGAAAACAAACATAGAGGAAGTGTTGAGTTTGCATCAGCTGGACATGGGTGAGGTGTCCTGCAAGGAAAATCAGTGTTATAACTTGAAACTTAGATTACACTTTATTGATCTGCACTGATTATTTCTTAATCGTGAAAATTCTGCCACATAATGTGAATGAAATGACTGTAATGACAGACAGATGTTGAATAAAACAAATGTATGTGGATATGACTGATACAAATAAGTCAATTCAAAGCTGAATGTACTGTAGGACAAATTTCCATTATATATTATCAGGACCTTTTTTAAATAGATAATCACCAAAACTGTAAAATATGTTTATAAGATGTACATATAAAGTCATATTAAGATTTTTTTAATCACCAAAAAATGTAAACTATATTAAATATGTATAAAATATACATAGAAAGTCAGCAAGGTGTCTTAAACTTGTTAAAATGTAAAATTTGGGTAATAAAAGATTAAAAAATATAGGAATATTAAATACTTTATGTACGATTTTGGTCTCACCTAATACATTTAATTCTTTTCAGTTTTCACTGTATATGCTGTATTCATATTTCTTGTGAAATTAAGTTATAATTTACAAAAACACTTCAGTGCTCAAGTTAGTACTCAATGTTTATCATAACTTTTTTGAAGATTTCAGGAGTGAGCATCAGATAACCTGCTCTGTTTCCGAAACTGTAAAAATTAGAACAATAAAAACGGTGCTTTCCTGTGTTGGTTACTTAATTCATAGAACATCACAAAGCAAATTAAAAACCGTGCTTTAATTGCCTGAAAAAGAAAGAAAATGCTACAGGAGCTCAAAATATTTGAGTTAATCATTTTAATTAACGTGATTGTTTGTGTTAAAGGCTCCTCTGGATGAGGGTTTACAGTGTAGACAAAGAATTGAACAAATGACCTCCTGCACAGGAATTTCAAACCAGTATCAACACAAAAAAAAAGAAGAAGAAAGAAATCAATTATACCTCCAGAAAGGCTTGAATGGATGTTTTTTCTTCCACTGTCTGCCGTGATGGATAGCATTAATTTGTGTCATTTAGATTTATATGAGCTTAAAAAGACTTGTAGTTGGGTTTGTCCTCAACTGTTCATCCGTGCTAATATGAGGAAATGACAGCAGGGCTGACCTATATACTGCTGCCTTCACTGCCACGTGCAGAGAGAGGGAGAGAGAGAGAGAGAGAGAGAGAATAAACGTGTTTAAAGCAAATGATCTAAAGCAGAGTGTTGCTGTGTAAATCCTGATTAGGCCAAAGAATTAGATCTAAATTAATATTAGAGAGTAATTGTTTTACTGTCATCGCATCAGGCTCAGATAATGGACTATTGCTTCAATTACACTGCTGATCAGTTGATTTAACCCGCAGGTGCGAAAGGTGCGAGAAGCGCAGGGGCGGCGCGCGCGCCACGGTAAACATACGCAGGCGAGCGCGCGCGCGCGCGCGAGAGAGAGAGAAGTGGGGGGGATGAGGAGGAGGAGGAGGAGGAGGGAGGGCATCTGAGTGTGAATGTAACAACACTGGGCCGTATGATTTATCGCGGAGGGAACGCGGCTCCAGTTTTTTGGTGCCTGGCCTGTCCTAACGCATTTCGCTCCAGCCATCAGCCATGATTAAACACCTGCTTTTGCTGGGGGAACAAAGCGCACTAATCCAATATGTATTTCTGACATCTTAAATATCACCCAATCCCCTGACATCACGGGCCGCTTTTTCCGCGGGATGGAATTCTAAAACATATTTTTCTAATTTATGGACGGACTATAAATCAAAATTAAGCCGGCGGACAACGAAATATACATCAGTGCAGAGGGGGGGGGGGGGAGTTGGAAAAGAGAGAGAGAGAGAGAGAGAGAGAGAGAGAGAGAGAGAGAGGGAGAAAGAGACGATGAAGGAGGCGCACATACAAAGATGCCCTTGCATGCTCTCTCTCTCTCTCTCTCTCTCTCTCTCTCTCTCTCTCTCTCTCTCAAAATCAGTTTTTTTCATATAAACACGTTTTCTGGTGGTTTTTGTACTTTTCAGTTATGAGTAATGTTTCCAAATTTTTATTAAAACATCTATCTATCTATCTATCTATCTATCTATCTATCTATCTATCTATCTATCTATCTATCTATCTATCTCACCATATATTCCTTCATATAAATTTTGTATGTCCAAGTTTGTGTCTGTATTGTTAAATCTATGCATGTATGCATTTCAATATCTACTTTTTTATTTCTATATCCAAATATTTCTTCTTCTGTATCTTTAATTATACACAGTATTTCTTTGTCCTATCTCTATATCTGTACGTCTATATCTCTTTCCTGTATTCCCAATAGTTCTAAATCGACGTATCTGTATCTCCACATCTTTATCTTGCTTATGTTGCTTCATATCATCTACATCTCAGAGGTTGGTCCCTGGGCTGTTACCCACTCCATACAACAGCTCGGCTACACACTTTGTGTTCATGCAGATTTTATCACTTAGCTTGACATAAGGTTGTGTTTTAGCTGAATTCAGGAATTTCTTATATTCATATGTGCAAGAGGTAGACTGTAATTCACCTATATGCGCTAAATATACTTTCATTTGAGAACAGATGCCAATACATGTAAGAGAAAAAAAGATTAGTGGAAGAAATGTACAAAAAAAAAAAAAAAGATCATCACACCTAGCATGGAGTCCAATGAGCAGGTGTTTCTGTCCACGCCTGTGCCTGTTTGAAATATTTATTTATTTTCTGGTCACTTGTACTGGCACTCAATGGCAGCACATAACCTGCTTTGTGTTAAGAGCCTTTTCAGCCATTTTAAACCATCAAATGTTCATTTAGCTCTACAAATCGAATCAGCACTAGTGATAAGTCACTCATTCGCGCCTTTTAAACGTGCTCTCAGTCGATTAGACACAATTTAAAAGCTAAACTGGACAGGGACCTGTGGGCTCTTCCTTTAATTAGTCTGTGATTTCCATTCCTTTTTTCTGCAGCCTAAACCCAATAAGCACCACACACATGGTATTGATGGAACTGGAGAGATGCTTCATAGTGTTGTTTGTGGTTTTTTATTATAAGTGTGTTTTATGTGAAACCCTTCCCTGACGTGAACGTGGAAATATTTTCTCCAAAGGAAAAGCGAAGATGAGACATAAAAACCAAAACATTGAATATAAATGGATTTCGGCTGGTGTGGTGAAGACATTAAAATTTTACTGTTACATTTACAAAACCAAGCAGTACTGTGACACTTCCACTGATCCACAGGAAGAAAAATGGACCAGACCATTGTGAGCATGACCAGAGGGAACAATTCCACATTTCTGAAGTCACGAATGCATCATTTTGTGCGTTTGTTTTTCCAAGGAAGATTGGGACTGAACCCCGCACCCCTATAAATAAACATAAATGGACTTCCTGATATACTTGCTGTTTTGCATAACAATACTTATGCAAATGTATTTCTGATGTTAATTTCCACCACATGTGTGAACAACAGCGCCTAATAATTCTAATCATTCGTATTGAGAAGTATAAAGTAAAAAAGTGCTCATTTTTTGCTCGTTCACTCACTCTAAGCACAGCTCTATTTTCATAATTGGTAAAAATCAGCTGACAAACTGCTTCAGCTCTAATATCAAGTCAGTCAAACAATAATATTCATCATCCTGGTTAACATACTCATTATATTACATTTGACTTTTGTGCAATACCGACACTCCTGCAGCAGCTCACATCCAGACCAAATGTGTGTCCCTCATTTCTCAAAGCTGCTGCAGTGTTTTAGGAATCACTGCTGAGTCTAGACCCCCCCCCCCCTCCCCCCACCCACCCCATCCTGAGGCCACTGTCCCCCCCCTGAGGTGACACTCATTGCATGTGACTCCCCAATTTCGCTGCTTCCCTGCATTTACAGCACATTTCTGGAACAGTATTACCGTGCTATGAACTATCTGGACAACTGGTGTTTGCACCAGGTAATGGATTGTTTTTGTTTTTTTTTTCCAATCTTCTCCTCTTGGACCTCACTCCTGATGTGCTGAGAGGCCATTTCTACCCCAGGAAGAAAAAAAAAAATCACATAAAAGCACAAACATTGCTCTATTTGTTCATTTTCCTCTGCAGGATCTCGCGTCCTTTCGCACTGTCCTGACTGGCATTGTGCAGAAATTAGTCTCGCTGTGGTGTTGATTCTATCACAACAATGACCCATTACAGGATAACTGAAAAACTAACCCAGATAATTGTTTATAGTGGCCTTAATTAATGCACTAATGACTGCATTTCATGCCTCCTAATGAAAATAAAGTATATTTTCAAGCATATAAAGTTTGTGGCCAATAGGGCGGGTAATTGTCATAATGTCTTCTTATTGATATTTATGTAAATAAGCAAGTTTGTTTAATCAAACTATTTGAATCAGGTGAAAATGTTGGGATTCATTACAATGCATGCATGGAGAATCAATGCAGCATTAACATTTAGCACCACGGACAGCGCTCCTAAAGCTGAGGACGTATTGGCCAATTTGCATCTAAAACAACTCTGTCAAACATGTTTTGGTAATGCGTTTATGAATGTTATTTGAGCATTAGTGCCCTGAATAAAGAGTGAAATTAAGGTGGGTGATTTTCCCTCTAAATGCACTCTGCAGTTAAAAAGTCTGCTCTGTCTGAGTGTTGTTTAGTCACTGCTCTAAAGTGGGCTAAACTTACAGACTTTAACACAGACAAACGGGATTATATCACCGCTTGGCACACAAATAACTGAGTCAAATGAAGATTTTTATTTATTTATTTATTTTTTTTAACATAATAGTCCTGCTGGATGTGTGTGAGCTTTCAGGCTCAACAGCTTGAGCCAGGAACACCAGAGAAACACAGCCGGTGATCTGTTTTCTCCTGTCGAGAAGGGTTTTTTTTTGGAAGGAAACAGGTGGCATTAATTAAGAGAAGAGTGAAAAATGCAGACATTCCCATCCATTCAGCGACTTTTATGTCAGGCAGCACAATTTAATGGCCACGTCAATGTCCAGAAAATGAATGCCTGCTTTAAATATCATTTTCGTCTGCCTGACAAATTGGTTTCTTTTGCCGAACATGCCTTCCATGGCTGCCACTTACGCCTCCCAGGAAGCAGACTGTTTTTCATTTTTCACCACCGTCACCTCCATCATCTGCCTTTCTTCTTCATGAAGCTCCTAATACTGAATTACTGGAAGTGCTTTACCCCCGTCTCATCTCCTATTTAAGAGACACTGTGTTTTCAGTGTCAAAGGACACGGATGAAAAACCTCATCACAGACATGCAGATCTAACCGAGTACATTTACTTAAATATTGACACATCTGACAAACATAATACTCTACAGATTTCTGACGGGAATGCTCAGCTTTTTTCTTCCGTTACACTGTTACTTAAGTTGTGTTAAAGCTTTTCCAAAGATATTGAGGTACAGGATGTCTAGATTGTGTTGAACCTGTGTAAATGGACAACACTTCTGCCCCATATTCTTCATATTAGCAAAAACAAACCGTGAGTTTTGCCTCTTTGTCCTGACAGTTGATAATATGCACATTAAACTAGTAAAAGTTATAGCATGTTGCTGGCAAATAGTGAATTATTTTATAAGAAAAGAATATATAACCTTTTTGTAGTTTTTCTAGTATTTTCTTTTTCTCAATTTAGAGACATTTTCAAGGTATTTGAAATGACATATGTGTTATTTTGCTCAGAATGCCATCAGATAAAAATAACCAGGCCAGCGTTAGGGATAATAAACCTAATTTGCCATTTAATGTGAAAACACAAGAATTACAGGCTTAGTTGTTTTTTCCTCAGCGTATTGTTGAAGCCTATAACACAATATACTTAAACTCATCAAACAATTGAACTTCTGCATTGTTGCATTTTACTGTTAAGGGTTTCTTCTACATTTAATTTCGATCTTGGCTGTTCGTAATTGATCAGATTGCTCCTCGGCTTTGGCTTTGTGTCGTTGGTCTCTCTCACCAAAGTCTGATTATCTCATTGTGTACACACTGTTTTCAACAGTCCACCATAGACAGAAGGTTTTCAGGGAAATTTATTTAACATCTGACTTTTAAACCCATTTTTTGTTGTTGTTGTTGTTGTTTCAGAAGGAGGCACTGTGCTCCTTTTTTAAAAGCAGTGCTCCACAGCATATATTGAGAGGTTGCACTTTAAAATAGATCTTGCACTTTTATTGACATTCAAGCAAACATTTCATTTCTACAATAGTTTTACAGTTAGTACTTATTTAACATAATGCAAAAACCTTTACAAAAGAAATGCAGTTATTACACAATAGTTCAAGATGTACAGGAATTTAATTTCTGAGACAACTTCATGCTTTAATGCATTTCCTGTAGTGAAACATTCATCAGTGTTTAAATGTGTTCCATGTGATTTTAATGTATGATAAAACAAAGGTTGTAAAGCTGAATATGTGTGCATAATGTACATTTTTGCTACATTTATCCAAACACAAATATGCAGAATAATATAGCATTTACTTGTCACACTTTTATTAAAAAAAAAAAAAAAAGTATTTTGTTCCATCTTTGGCTTAAACAACATGTTTGTGCTGATAACACAGCAATTCATCAGCTGTTTATTGCCATTATTTTTGTTAATTTATAGATTTTATTTCCAGAACTAATGATGATTTGAAAAACAAAACATGCATACATGCAGGAGATGCATTCATGATGTGCACGGTTTGCCTCTATTTATAGTGGAGTTTGTGTGCAGGAGCAATGAGAAGCGTGTGGGGAGATGATTTTTTTTGTGGGTTCATCTTTATAAAGATGTAATTTGCTCTACCTTCTGCTCAAATCACATCAAAACGCTGCTTGCTCAGTGATGCTTCAGTGATGATAACGCAGCATACATGCATTACGATCATTAAACTGTGGTAAAGTAGCTGCCTCTTTCTTCCACTCGTGTATTTGTATCAGTGCTGCAGTATTATGGAAATGCAGCCTGAAGTTTGTCCAAATATAGCATTATTTCTCATGTTTTATAGATTTTTTCCTTCAAAATTAAGCAAAGTCCACACCTGGCCAAAAGTGGCAGGTGGTGCATTCACGTGCACGATGTAATGTAGCCGTTAACACATTCAAACGTACACACGTCTGCGTGCGTATGCGAATTTGTGTGCAAGAGAAATGAGAAGTGCGTTGGGAGATGATTTTTCATTTTGTGTTTCGCTTCAGCTCTGCCCCCTTCTACAGAGGATCCAATCAATCTGCCAGCTATTAAGTTTGTTAATTGATAATGCATACTAATTAGGCTGTGCGCAGTTACTTTGGAGACTCTGAGGAGGTAATTGTAGGCACAGGTCCAAATGGAGTTTAAAACAGTCTGTGCCAGGTAAAAATTCATTAGGCGGATAGATTGGAGAGGACGCGGAGAGGGAGGAGGCGTGGGAGCAGAACAGGTGGAGGTGGGGGGAGCGAGGATGGGGGTCAATGCTAATGCCAGTCTATGGAGAAATTTCCCAGCGTGATCCAATCATTGTTTCTTTACTGCGAGGCCCACCGCCACTTATTGGGAGAATTTGTTGTTGTTCTATAAACTTCTGTGCTCAGCTGCGAGGTCAGGAGACAAACTCAGAGCCCACTTTTCCACTCTGCTTGAGTGAAACTTATTTTGATCTTTTTTTTCCGAACACAACAAAAGCCGCCATGATGACTGGCTGCCCGCGCCGCCGCCTCGTTCACTCCGCCAACCCTCGGGCGTCCCCGATTGACGTGCATTTAACATAATGAGACCTATCTGAAGGGATCTGTGCATTGACAGCTGTGAATCAAAGGCCCCGCTGCTAATTGAGACGGCTGTGGTGTGTTTACTGTCCCCTTTTCGGCGCCAGCCTGATGACCCTTTGAACCGTCTGTCAGTCTCCCCGACAAATGAATGTGTCCCTCGCAGTGAGAGGCATGCCTGGGGATCATGTCAAAAGCATGTTTTACTGCTCGCCTCGGTGTCTTTGTCACTAAGTCGGAGTGACAGAGATATACTGTGGAGGAGTGGAAATAGATCTGGCTTGAAAGTGTCGAGAAAACCCGTCAGGAGTGTCGAACTGCAGATGGGAGTTGGGTTAAAACGCGTGTCGGTTGTTGAAACCCAGTTGTGACGAACGATGAAAACACAAGACTGGGCAGATTTAGTCACGGAAATGATCAAATCTGAGGGAATTTTGGATAAAAATTGTTAAAACAATGTTGGAAAACTCAGTTTGGGAGGAAGGTGCACATGCAGCAGTACAAAAGATGAAAAAAATGACCGATTTAACAAGAATATTTACCTGAAATTCACTAAAAAAAAAACCTTTCAGAGCTGAAATCTGTCGCTGCAGAAAACGTCTGCTCCAACTATGTGACGCAGACATTGAAGCTGCAGTATCCCAACTCAGAAACTATAAGACATTTTCAAGATGCTGCCTTTGTCGTCAGAGGCTGTTAGAATCTGCACCGTTTTCTATTTCAGATTCAAATTTCATGAAGGACAACATATGTTTCGATGTTTGTGGGGACTTTTTATTTAATATTTCTCTCAAGGTAAATTGTTTTGCTTGCTCCTTTCTGCATAAGTCCTACAAGCTGCACTTGCTTTGTGTGTTCTGCAGAGACTTGAAACTTCGTCTGATGTTTAGGGGTGATGGCATCTCAGAAGGATGGTTGCATGGCATGCATAGTTTTAACAGCTGTACAGACTTTGCCTGTTCAAACATATCGTGCAGGATAAATGTGAGGAGGTGTTGTGGTCCTTTCTTTTTCTGTCAGATCGCCTTAATAATAAAGGGCTACAGTTTTCAGTGTCATCTCGATTTATTTACTCGTCTTTCTTCCCCACAAGATTTTGATGCCGTGTCAACTTTTTATTTGTAATTGCTCCGTTCCTTTAAATTGTTCGGCACCCCAATTTCGGAATATGATAGTTCTGGTCCCTTTGTTCGGTTTCATTTCAAAATGTAATAGAAATATATCTGTAAATTAGAGGTGCCAGCAGTTCTGAGCAGCGCCGTGAGAGTGACGCTTTCGTACAGTGCTGGTGGGACTTTTTCCTGTCAAACTGTTGTCTTTGTGTTTTTCTGTGTTTCGGGTTTTTGTAGCTGACAAAGTGAATTAGCTATTCCGCCGCTGTAATGTGAAAAAACAGGACAATTTCTGCCATCCTCAAACTCGATGAAGAGAGACCGTAAACTCTACAAATTGCTTTGATGTTCTGCTGTTGTCACATTATTTATCCGGCCATATCCCCCGTTTTTGAATATCGTCGGCCGCCATTTGTTGAATTAATATTAATTTATAGTGAGAGATTTCACTTGCAGTGTGAGCCCTATCCTTCACTTTCCCTTTCCTCCCCATGGTCACTTGTTAAATAATCTCTCTCTTTCTCCCTCCGTGGTATTCTCTGTCTCTCAGTTTGTTTGTTTCCCGCTCGCCTCGTGGGACACACACAGACAGACAGCCTTGCCAGATTCATTTTCTGATCAAAGCTGTTTGATTTGGTCAATTTTGCCACATTGGAGACGTTCTCTATTACTGAGATAAATAGCCTCGGGCTAACTGTCAACGAAAACTTGTAAGCTAATAAATTATTCCAATTTCTTCCAGCTGGATTTCTCTTGGGAGTCAGCCTCTAGGAAATACACTTTTTGATTAGTAAATTTCTGCCCGCGCGTGTATGTGTGTGTGTGTGCGTCTGTTTGGGTACGCGGGCTGTGCGCATGTGTGTATGTCCGGACATTGGGATGTGTCGTTTTTGATTAGCGGGCAGGCTTCTGGAGTGGAAGGCGGCAGAGGGGGCTGTCAGTAGAAGGAGGCCTCTAATGCATTATGCATTGACAAGGCTTTGGATCCTGCCACCTCCGCTGGCACGCCTGGGAGAGGGAGGCTGAGTCTGGCTCACCTGAGGGGCCTCTGCTCACCTCCTCCTCCACCCCTCCTTCCTCCTTCCTCCTCTCATAGCTTCTCACTCCTTGCTCACACTCCTGGGAGAGAGGGGAAACTTTGACAGAAGCAAGCCCCCGCCGTCTTGAAGCCCCGCCGCCCGCCGCTCCCCTCGGACAACCCCCAGGTGTGTGCTCTCCGGCTGACACACACACACACACACACACACACACACACACACACACAAACATGCACATCCAAGACAAATACACACGCAGCGAGACTTTCTCTCACTCGCTCTTGGCCTGGAAATGGGCCGATGGGCAGAGAAAGTGTGTCATCAGCAGAAACGGACAGAGTGAGAGGACATGACTGATAGGCTGGAGGGGAAAATTGATCGGCTCCACGTCTCCCGGCCAGGCGGTCTGTCCTCTTTTCCATCGCTCCATCCTTCTAAAACCTCCTCCCTCCCTCCCTCCTCCTCCTCCTCCCTTGGCCTGTCTCTCCGCTCAGCTAGCCCTGGTGACTCAATAAGGCTCAGCATGCTCCACATCTCCAGCCCTGCTCGACTGGGTTTAGGGGCCCCGAGCAGATAAATAGGTATGCGTGTGTGTACGAGCACCAAAGCCACACACACCATTCATCAACCTACCAAAACTGTCCCTAGATGATTACCTCTTCCAAGCTCCCAAAAACCAGGGGGAGGGAGATAGAAGGGGGGGGGGGGAGATGGTAAATGAAACTTTTGAGGGGTCAGTGGTTTTGTACTTTGGCTATTCATCTTCTCTCTCACCTCGGCAGGGCTGCAGAACGGCGGGAGTGCTGCTGGGTAATTACCTCTCAGCGTGCCGCACTGCTTCATTATGTCCTGCAACTCCAATCCGCTGAAACATTTGTAATTTAGTCTGGGAAGCTTCGCGCCGGGCCACGCTGAGAGCGAGATGGTTGTGTGTGGATGAATGTGTGTGTGGGTGCAGCCACGTGTGTGTGTGCGTGCCTCAGAGGGTAATATGTGCATGCATATTATTGGTTGGGATCATTTCTATCTCTACCTGGCCCCATTTAGGAAATGAATCGAAATTTAATTCATCAGCTGCAGAGATAGCCCATTATTTTCAGTGAGTATTGTTTTTCAAATCCGGGATTTGATTTGCATTTGCAGACCGCGGTTAGCTGAAGTATAGAGGACGCATATGGAAAACCGCCCCTCTGATTATTGTGTTATTTTGACACGGCCTGCAGTCTGTACTTAAGAAGGCGGACTGAAACCTGACAGCCCTGCTTCATGCTTGACTTCAGTGGGATCCTAAAGAGTTCAGAGATGGAGCTTGACTGGAACGGCACCACGTCTTTCCTGGCCAATCTCATCCCAGGAAAGTTGAACCCCCCCCCCGTCTACAGCCTCCCCCATCACGCAGACGGAGCAGTGACAACACGCCCGGCCCCCGAGGATCTGTTGTCCAGGCCGAGGCCGGGCCTCTCAGATGTGGACTCAGATGAGAGGACGGATGGATGAACAGGCCTTTGTTTTGACAGAGCCGGTGGGACCGGGGTTACAGTCCCCGGCACAAGATGCGTTTTCTGATCTTCTAAAGGCTCCACGGTGAGAGAAATCACAAAGCTGCCACTCACGTGGCTTTGTGTATGACATGTGTTTTACCTCTTACTTAACACACCTCAAAGCCTCCTGTAATCTACAGAGAACAACTGCAGAGGGCTTCAAAAATAACAGCTTCACAGGTCATAACCCGCGCATATCTGCTTGTATTACCTCTAAACACATGTATATATATCCAGTTCTCAATTACATGATTGTCAACGGTTTAGCATGTATTTATAGAGCCTAACATAATGATATAATAGTGTTGGTCTTAAGAAAAGAACTTTGCTAACCAGCCGACCCATTTTGTCAGACTCAGCAGCTCGATCACATCATCAAACCGTTGTTATGACGGAAGAGGAGGGCGCTTCGGCTGTTTTTTGAGGGAGATCTGTTGCAGTGACGGTGACTTTTACCACCGACGTGTTGACGTCGGAATGAGGAAGAAACGGAGTCCGTTTGATGCGCTTGACCCGGATCAGCGCTTGATGTGACACTTGCCTAATCCCAGTGCATCACAGCCGCCTACATCTTTCAAAAACATCTGATCAAGCCTGTTTGAATGTGATAACGATAGAAATGCAGCAGTATTTTACCCTGGCGCCGCGTTCCTCCATCTATCATCACATTATTGCCTCTCACTAGACAGCTGGCAGGCAAGCTGCAATCAAGGTTTGTTGGATTCTACTCTCATTACCTAAAAACTTGTTTTTCCTCAATCAATGAGCTTTCCACTGCATTTACCTCTTGAAATACACAGCCACACACGCACACACACACACACGTGTGGATTTACAGATTTCTTGGGCAACTAAACACTAAGTCTGCCACTATAATTACATCAACCTCACCTAAACTCAAACATCACCCCAGCACAAGAAAAAAAAAGATCCTATTTGTTAAATACACACCAAATGACAGTTTTTGCCTGTTTGGATTTCTGGTTGTTGACTCCACAAAGTAAATGAAACAACTTTTTGAACAGCCCCATTCTCAAATGTTGTAGGCTTGACACAACGTTGGTGTACTTTGGGGTTGAAGACTCTATAAAGTAAGAAAAAAACAACAAGAATAAACAGCATTACTTTTGGGGGTCCTTCATTTATAATGTGCTTTTTCCAGCAGTTTTACAATAGATCATAAATACATAAAAGAAGTTGGTGAACTCAAACATTTTCAGGGTTGAAGACCCTACAAAAGTAGGTGAAACAAGGACACACACACACACACACACACACACTGGCGTTGTTCCTGTAAGAGGCGTGGTTTTATACAGTAGGAAGAAGACCCCCCCCTCCTCCTCTATCCCTCGTCTTCTCCCCCTCAATGGAGAGGAGAGAGTGTAGGGAGGGCAGGAGCAGCCAGCTGGGTTGTAGGAGTAATAAAGAAGGAGAATCAATAGGGCATGCAATGGAGCCAAGGTGCTGCCATTCATCACGCCGCCTCCCTGACTCCCATCATTCATCATGCTCAATGAGGCAGCAAATAGGAAAATGACTATTTGTATCAAACACATCTGCACTCATCCACCAAGGTATTTTATTCCCATTAACTCTCGGAGTAAAATACGCACAGGGTTGTTGTTTTTTTTCTCCCCCCCCCCCGCCTCCTTTGCAGTGATTGTGTGTGTCGAGTGTGTGTCGTCTTTGTGTTGCACGTGTCTCTCTGTTTGTAAAGAATAGTGGTGAAAAATTTCTCGGGCAAAGAACATATTTATGGCGGAGTTAGCTGTTTTCCTTCCTCCCTCTCTCTCTCTCTCTCTCTCTCTGTACTTGGATAGAAATATTTGTGTGCTCCAACCACACCCACATCCCCACCCACCTCCCCTCCCAGGTCTCACACCCACCTTTCCCATCATCCTTTATGTGCTGTCATTGGCGGGTTTTCATGGATGTCTTTATTCTCCGACGCCGACTGCAAAAAAAAAACACACACCGGCAGGCCGATTTGGGTTTACACTCCCATAATAAATCTCCGTGGTTGACTCTAAGTGAGGGTTGTATTATTCCAGCGCGGCTTATTCACGCCTCTGCTCTATAAATTACCGATGCCAGGTAAGATGGAGGTGCGCCTCGGTATGGCTAAAGGCTGGATGGGATGCAAATGTGGAGGACTATCATCATTATAGTGTAATACCCCATGAAATGGTGGGATCATTACAGTCTATGGCAGGATCATTATTGTCTATGAGCTTTATGAGGTTCTGGGGAAAGGCAGAGAAGCGCGATGCGGGAAAATAGGCCGGCGTGCACGAGCGTCCCGACGCCTCTCGCTCCCTGCGATCCAGCCCCTCAACCTTTACATTAAAGCGGTGCTGTTTGTTTTGAGGAAGCTCCCCCGGTGGCAACCCCATCACATCATTATGGGCCTATAAATTTAATTGGATCTGTCAAATTCTAATTAATGTGGATGATCCTCAAAACACAAAACATAAACAACCAGATTCTCATTAAGGTGAAAATAATACAGTCTGAGCTTTGAGGGCCCCTTTTTTTTTTCTCACTACACCTACAGAGATTGAGCAGCAGATTGCATCATCGAAATGCATTTCCCATGTTTCACAGGATGAGATTTGCTGTCACTTTCTTCTATTTAACATTGTTAAACAACATAGAACCCCGAATCCCACATCATAGTAAAACATGAAATCATAGAAATATGGACTTTATGACCAGAATATGATATAACTGTCCTCTTGTACTAAAATGCATTGTTAGAGAACAATACATTTAGTTTTCACTTTTTATTTAAAATCATATTTCACTACTATAAGTGGCACCTTTACCGCAGATTCCAAGATAATGAGGCTACTCTCTCATGAAGTTATGAGGAAATTAGAAAGTACAGACTCATAGCTGTGTCCTCAACACAACCCTGAAACATCTGAACCATTAAGTTTAAGGATTTAAACTTGACAATGGGTGTCAAAACTGTTATCACTCAAAGCTACATGCAGAAAAATGAATGGCAGGATGGCTTGATATAGGCGCAGTTTCATGTCTTAAACACCTTCATGTTCAAGCTTGACTGATCTCTGTTAACCTACGGCTGCCAGTTTGATCCTCCTGACCTTTCCTCTAACAACAGCTAAAATAAAAGTGACAATACGACTGTCAATTAATCTCGAGAAAAACTTGCTCTGTAGGTGCTGCCGTTGGTTGAGACATGCAATAACACATTTTTCATGTTTAAAAAGATATTTTAACTGTAGATTTTAATGTGAGAGGACAATTCTTGGCTTTTAAGACCAACAAGTCAACTGGTTTACTTGTATTTAGTGCAGAATGGCATGTTTCCAGTAGAAACACTCACTTTTCCACCACAACAGCCTGGCGTTGTTGTTGTTGTTCTCTTGCAGCAACTTTAATGTGGAAAGATCTTAATGCTGCAATGTTAGCATATAATCATTAGACCTATATAATCTGTGTCTGGTAATTGGTCACATAATTGATTTTAAACAATGCTGTAATGTTATTGTGTCCTTTCTAATGAAACTGATAACAAACGAACACATGCTGTTCAATGGTAAATTAGCCAATTATTATTGAGACTAAAGCAGTACACATGAGCGCCACTGCATGCTGCACAAGGACAAATTGCAATATATGATGGACCAGGTTTGTTAATAACATTAGACACGGTTTATAAGGAGTTATTTAAGGATGATATGGCGTGATTTAATTCCATTGCAACCTGTTTATTCATAAGTAATGTGATTTCAGACATGACATAAAACTGTAATGTAACAACAAATAAGGTAGCACTATTGTCAGACCGCATTTAGCAGACTTTGGAACGTATAGGAATCCAATTGGATTATTAAAGTACAATATATTAAATGAAGTCATGAATAAAGCAAAAAAAAGGGAATATACACACATTCACATGTTCAGATTTGTACACAAAGACATGCTCACCGACACACAACCCATGTGAATATAATATAATTATGTGTATTTAATCAGAATTTGTTTTCATTGTATAATGGCTTTACAAACTACAAATATATATTATGTTAAAACAGAGCAGATCTCCCAAAAAAGAAGTAATTATGGAGCAAAATGTACAAAAACTTCACTGAAAACAAGAAATGCAGCATCTACAAGCTAATAAGAATGCCTGAAGTATAGTTTAACACATCTTTGTGAAATTGAAAACACTGGCATGAAAAGATGTCTTAAGTTTATCTAAAAAAATAAATGTGTGTGTGATTTACTCCAGTTGTGGACAGTTGCCACATAACTTAAAACAGAGAGTTAACCTACATTCCTCACTCAGATCTCACCCACAGCAGCTTTACGACTGAAGATCTCTCAATAAGACCTGAGGGTGGTTTTTGTGATCATGCCTTACATCCCCTCTGATCCAGGACTGCAGACACAGACTTTCTTACTTTTTATTTTCTCTTTTAAATCACCTCCATTTGGCCCGGTGCCGGAGCCCCGCTCCCCCCGCCCGGGCTCCTCGGGGAGCAGCCGGCAAAGTCACAGACTGCAGGAACAGACCTTTCAAATTCATAAAATTCATAGGATTTTTCACAAATGAATGAACACAATTTTCTACCAATTTCCTCATTATGCAAATATGCAAAATATCACATTTAGGCCAATTAGGGCTCCACACAGTTCCAAATTTGCCCGTTTAGGCTGTAATTGCAGAAACTATCAAATAATTACCGCCGCTAATTGTGAATATTTGTGACAGATACAACAAATTCTCACACAAATTACATTTTATTCAAGAAGCCGCGAAATGCCACCACAACTTCTTTTTTTTTCTTGCAAAGTCTAATTTAACTTACATAATAAAGTGAATTGAGTGCTTGTTATCAAATTTGAACAATTCATAAGGCTGTAATGTGGAATGATGAAGTAAATTGGTCCGAGATCCACACAGTATTTTTCCGATCTTCTTCACCGGCCCCTCGCTGTCTGTGGGAAAAAAAATGTCTCCCATTATTACTGTAGGTGTCAGAAAACGCTTCAGACACTGATAGGAGCTGATAAACGGTGATGGACTCTCATCACTGGGCCTCAGTGTGGATGATATCAGAAACACCTGACTGTTTTTTTTTTTTTTCTTCTTAAAATGGGCCATTTAATACCAACATGATAAAACATCTGGTGACACAGCCTTTCTTTCTTCTCTCTCTTTCTCCCCCCCACTTCTCCTTTTTTTGTAATAAACTGCAGGGAGCGGCGGGTGCTGCATTCAGGGAAGGTCATCTTTGGACATGGACATCTATTCTACCCCCCCCCCAATTCTAGACACAGGCATTTATAACTGTCTTGCTGGTGACCCGTTAGCGGATTATGGATGTCCCCCTCGGGCAGTGATTTGTTTAATCCGTGGAAATGGTCCTGGCGCTATGTAAACAAGCCAAGTGCGGAATGAAGGTGGCCACCCAAGCGTGGCGGGGAGGCCCTATTTGTCAGGGACCCTTCATAAAATACGAGGACGGCGTCGGGGATGTGATGTCTTCATTTTACACAGAGGGCAAAAAAGACCCAAAGAGTATTCCAGTGCGTTTAAAAAAAAAAAGGAGGGGTTTTTATCTTATTGCAGGCAGAGCTGAGGAGAAATAGTAAGTCAGCAGACAGAAATAAAGTAGTTTGAAGTTAATGATGCAGAGGAGGATATTCTGAGCTCGAGCTAAGAAAATCTAATTATTCAAATCCTCTATTTTCAAAGCACAATAAGCTTATCTGGGTAGAATTTGCCCTTTTTTTTTTTATTACCCGAACACATTAAATTGTTTCATTAAGTCATTTGAGAGCCCTACAGGAGTATTTAGTCTTTTCAAGCTGGCAGCTCGTTCTCTCTTTTCTTTTAGTAGAAGTGTGACTTTGTGTAATGTTATAGCGTAACGCCTCACAGTCACATATAAACTAAATGGGAAATTTGTCACAAGCTGGAATGAATCTGGAAGTTAAAAAATATCGACACTGAAGGCACTAACTGAAATATAAAGAATGTGATTTGAATGTTAACAATGAGGAAAAATATTTAAATTAAAAGTAATAGTTGATAATAGCAGTGAGGTGTGTGTGTGTAATATCAGGAATAAAGACGTTGCCTGATTTTCAACAAAAAACTGGTCATTTGGAGAGAAATTAAATTCAAGCGTTGAATATAGTCAGAGATTCAAAAACAGTCCTGAAAAAAAGGTGGCAACAAATTACAAATGTCAGCACTCACCAAAAACTTTACAATAAGATCAAACAGCTTGAGCAGTTTCCACTAGATTTTCTTTTGATTTTCAACTTTCCTCTGTATTCTGGTCTTGACTTGAGATAACCTAACCACTTTCTCCACGTTTTAGATTGTCTTGACAAATTCAAACCTAACTTCATCCATCATATTTCCTAAAACATTGATTGCTGAACTGCCTGCATTGATTTTTGTTGCATTGTGTTTCGGGGCAATAATGGGATACTTTAGAGGACGACATCAAGGAAAACAAAGGTAACAGCCCACATTGGCAAGAACGCATTCACCTCTCAGAGATCCAATCTACATGTGAGAATTATTAGTTTACATGCAGATGGGTGAATCATATCTGTGAGTTACTGCGAAAAAAAAAAACAAAAAAACTCAATCTCCTCTTTTATTTTTGCCATCCTCTTAGATACACACACGCACACACTAACACACACGCGCGTGCTGACACACGAACCCACCGCTGAAGCGCTGGACCCTCATGGAGAATGATTTTGGGAGTGAATAGAGATGAAGGAGGGGATATTAAGTCACTCTATATAACATCCAGGACACAATAGTGCAGTGATTGATGGGGACAAAGTGGGAACAGCAGGACAGGGGTAGTGTGGTGGGGGTGGGAGGGTGGGCAGCGGGGGGCGGGGGCGGGGGGGTGGGGGGTGGGGGTGGAAATATGGGAGAGAGAGAGAGAGAGAGACAGAGAGAAAGGGAGAGAAAGGGAGAGGAGTTGGATTGAAAGAAGAGAAAACACATTTCAGGAAGAACCAGGTAGAGTTTGGAGTCTATTTGTATGAGTAATCAGCCCATCCACCACCTCACACACACACGCACACACACACACACACACACACACACACACACACACACACACACACACACACACACACTGGCTGCTTTCCCTCTCTCTCCCTCTCCCTCTCTCTCTCTCTCTCTCTCTCTGTCAGCCGTGTTTACTCACTGATTTTCTCAACAAGACAGCCATTGACACTGGATGGATGGGGCTAATCCGACACAGAGAGGAACAGCTCTGCCGGGGTTACAGGTCTGAGATGGAGCGCCCCAGACACACTCCCCTCACCTAATCTTCCGGCAAATATTTATCACTATCAATTTGGCCTGACTCCGTGACATTAAAATACCACGTATAGATAACCTCTTGCTGGAGAATCGATCGCGGGCTCCCGCTGACTCGCTCGGCCCCGTCTCCCTGTGTAGCGGACCAGAGGATCACGCGGAGAAGGTCACTTTAGTGGCACATCACACCTGATACCGAACATGTCATGCATGCTGCTGCAGCTGCGGTGCCCACAGAGGCCTGATATGCATGCTAATGCAGGTTTTCTAAGTAGTGGATCACACCGAAATCCAGGGTCTGTGGGGTTCCAGAGATGGCTGTGAGTCAGGGACTACATGGTAACAAGGAGAGCTTCTTTGGCATTACATTTAACTTCGCAATAAAGACAAAACCTGCTCATCAAACCTCCTTAATAGCTGTAAAATGCTCCTTCAGCTGTAATAAGTCTTGTGGCCACTATCTTAAGCCCTCCATCCCACACCCCTAAATATTGCTACATGAAATTCAAAATTAGATAATTGTTAATATTTATAATGAAAAACTGGCTACGGTCAATAATGACAAAATGAGAGTGAAAAATCACTCCATCTTTATTTCATTTACTAGCTTTCCTCATCTTTTTGGAAGCTGTGTTGCATTTGCATCACTTAAAAGGAAAATTATTCTTCCTAATACGGTTGCTTTAAATAGACAACACAGTCCTGCTGCTGTCATATTTTTATTAGAAAGGATGATATATGATGTTTTGGAGAAGAATTGGGTTAGTCTTGACCTTGAGTGTGGACGGCAGGTACAGGGCATCCAGTTTAAAACTCAGCTAAGTCCACGGTTGAAGTTGCAATGACCTGACATTTAAAATCTGTTATTGTAAAAGATCACTTGAGATCACTTGGCTGTATTTGGACCAAGTCAGTTGAACAAGGAAGAGTCATTTAGAGTCCACTTTTCTTTGACTGTGAACCTTTTCCAAAATGCAACAGACTGACGAACGCGCACTTAAACCACATGACCCCAAGTTCAGCCTGAGTGCAGATGAGATGTCAGCCCTCACACTGAACAGTCTCACTTCATTCATTATTTTATAAAAAAAAAATGCTCCTATCCACCACTTCCTCACTCATTTCTGTTGAACTTTTCAGAGCTGTACTAACTTTACTGCACCGTAAGTTCCTCTGGTTTCTTGAGAGCAAAATAGAAACAGCTAACAACTATGAAGCAAATGGACAAATCCTGCTGGTTAAACCGATCGTAATACAAGTCCAAATAAGTTATTCATGTAGTTTATTTTTTGTTTTACAGTGAAAATGTCCCATTAATTACATGTTAAGGTGGTGAATCTATTTAAATGAGGTCATTTACACTGCATGCATCTATGTCCAGTGACAATGAAGTAAATGAGAGGGAGAGATGAGCT